>NC_092266.1:2148355-2163355 GCF_036320965.1 Panulirus ornatus
TGTATCGTATGTACTGATATGAAAGATAATATATAGTCTGTATTGATATCAAAGACAATATAGGCAGCAAGTATGAATTTTTCCTTTATAAATGGAAGATGATGATTGCCACTGCGATCTCGACCTGCCGTTTTCTTAATGAAATGTACGTCTCCTGAGAACGAGGCGAGGCGACCGACGCTCACGTCTGGCTCGACCCAGTTTGAAAAAATATATATATGTATGTATATATATATATATATGTATATATATATATATGTATATATATATATATATATATATATATATATATATATATATATATATATATATATATATATATATATATATATATATATATATATATATATATATATATATATATATATATATATATATATATATATATATATATATATATATATATATATGTCCCCGGGGATAGGGGATATACGCACTCTTCACGTGTCGCAGAAGGCGACTAAAGGAGACTGGAACGAGGGGCTGGAAACCCTCCGCTCCATGTATCTTAACTTTTTAAAATGGGAAACAGAAGAAGGAGTCACGCGGGAAGTGCTCATACTCCTCGAAGGCTCAGACTGAGGTGTCTAAATGTGTGTGGATGTAACCAAGTTGAGAAAAAAGGAGAGATAGGTAGTATGTTTGAGGAAAGGAACCTGGATGTTTTGGCTCTGAGTGAAACGAAGCTCAAGGGTAAAGGGGAAGAGTGGTTTGGGAATGTCTTGGGAGTAAAGTCAGGGGGTAGTAAGAGGACAAGAGAAAGGGAAGGAGTAGCACTACTCCTGAAACAGGAGTGTTGGGAGTATGTGATAGAGTGTAAGAAAGTAAACTCTAGATTGATATGGGTGAAAGTGAAAGTGGATGGAGAGAGATGGGTGATTATTGGTGCATATGCACCGGGGCAACACCACCACCACAACCACCAACACCACCACCATCACCAACATCACCACCACCACTACCATCACCAACACCACCACCATCACCAACACCACCACCATCACCATCACCACCACCATCACCATCATTTATGAACTTCGCAACCAGGTGCGTGCAGAAGTCTTTTTAACTGGCTCTTCCCTTTCTTCAAGAACCTCATTCGTTCCTTGTTACTTATGTAAACATTCTGTTTAACATTATATCATAAGAAAACAGAAAGTAGAACCAAGAAAGGTATCCTAAATATATCTTTCTCTTACGCCTCCGAGACTATTTTCATCTTATTATCAAATCTCTTGCACATATCGTGTCCACAGAACTTATCATAACAATCACAACAGATAGTAATGACAGAAGATGAGGATAAAAGACAAGTGAAAATGATCATAAATGTGAGAGATTCGCTTGGTGCGTTGAACGTAGTGACCCCGTCCAATATATGGTGGTAATGGTCACACCCGTTCATGCTTCAGATCAAAGACATTGGCCACCCTAAGTGTGGGAGCCAACCTGACTACACGGCTCCCTTTTCTAATGCCCGCAGGAGCAGACCTATGGGGAAAATAAGCATTGTATCAAGAGTGAATGAGAAGACAAGAACTACTTCTCAGAATTGAGGACCTGTGAATTTATGGACATTTTGCTGCTATTGTGGGTTGCTTGCCAAGTACACAAACTTTTCTTGTGTTTAAAGTGGGTTTGAGAGCCTCTAGTGATACACACATTCTATTGTACTACTGAAGTATGGGTTGGTACGTCTGTAGTCTTCCTGCTTATCAAATTTATGTAAATATCTCCTTTTGTCACGTAAAATTGTAGGCTCCCAAACCCTTACACTTTCCATGTTAGTGAAACGTACAGTGGAAAGCCCGCAGACATTTATATTACCGCGAAAGGCAGGCAGCCAACTTAAAAAGCTGGCAGACAAGTGACACAGCAGACAAGCAGGCAAGCAGGCAAAAAGGGCAGGCAGGGAGGCATGCAGAAAAAAGGCAGGAAGGCAAGCAATCAGGTGGACAGACGCAGGCAAGCAGGCAATGAAAAAACAGGGACGCAGGCAATCAAGCAAAAAGGCAGGTAGACAAGAAAGAAAATAAACAAAAACCCAGGCAAACAGACAGGCAAGAAAAGAAAATAAACAAGCAAGCATACAATGGCGTCTTAGCAACATCTCTTCTTTATATATCAACAGACTGTTGTACGTCATCTATCTCGTCCTTGTATCTCCCCTGACGACGTGATCATTACACAAAAGTGCACTTGGGAATCTTTATTCATATATATATTTATTGAAAAGGCTCACAATTTTGCGCGTGATCAAGTATATTCATAAGAATCCACGGGAAAAATGCACTCTTAGGAATTATGTATAAATATATATATATATATATATATATATATATATATATATATATATATATATATATATATATATATATATATATATATATATATATATATATATATATATATATATATATATATATATATATATTTCCCTGCAAAAATCGTCGAAATGCTTCTCTCTTCTCTTTCACTAATAATCTTACTTCTTCATCCCACCACTCACTACCCTTTCTAATCAACCCACCTCCCACTCTTCTCATGCCACAAGCATCTTTTGCGCAATCCATCACTGATTCCCTAAATACATCCCATTCCTCCCCCGCTCCCCTTACTTCCATTGTTCTCACCTTTTTCCATTCTGTACTTAGTCTCCCTGGTACTTCCTCACACAAGTCTCCTTCCCAAGCTCACTGGCTCTCACCACCCTCTTCACCCCAACATTCACTCTTCATTTCTGAAAACCCATACAAATCTTCACCTTAGCCTCCACAAGATAATGATCAGACATCCCTCCAGTTACACCTCTCAGCACATTTACATCCAAAAGTCTCTCTTTCGCGCGCCTGTCAATTAACACATAATCCAATAACGCTCTCTGGACATCTCTCCTATTTACATAGGTATACTTATGTATATCTCGTTTTTTAAACCAGGTATTCCCAATCACCAGTCCTTTTTCAACACATAGATCTACAAGCTCTTCACCATTTCCATTTACAACACTGAACACCCCATGTATACCAATTGTTCCCTCAACTGCCACATTACTCACCTTTGCATTCAAATCACCCATCACTATAACCCGGTCTCGTGCATCAAAACCACTAACACACTCATTCAGCTGCTCCCAAAACACTTGCCTCTCATGACCTTTCTTCTCATGCCCAGGAGCATATGCACCAATAATCACCCATCTCTCTCCATCAACTTTCAGTTTTACCCATATTAATCGAGAATAGAGTGCAAATGAGTGGGAGATGTATAAAAGAAAGAGAGAGGACGTCAAGAGAAAGGTGCAAGAGGTGAAAAAGAGGGCAAATGAGATTTGGGGTGAGAGAGTATCATTAAATTTTAGGGAGAATAAAAAGATGTTCTGGAAGGAGGTAAATAAAGTGCTAAGACAAGGGAGCAAATGGAAACTTCAGTGAAGGGCGCAAATGGGGAGATGATAACAAGTAGTGGTGATGTGAGAAGGAGATGGAGTGAGTATTTTGAAGGTTTGTTGAATGTGTTTGATGATAGAGTGGCAGATATAGGGTGTTTTGGTCGAGGTGGTGTGCAAAGTGAGAGGGTTAGGGAAAATGATTTGGTAAACAGAGAAGAGGTAGTAAAAGCTTTGCGGAAGATGAAAGCCGGCAAGGCAGCAGGTTTAGATGGTATTGCAGTGGAATTTATTAAAAAAAGGGGGTGACTGTATTATTGACTGGTTGGTAAGGTTATTTAATGTATGTATGACTCATGGTGAGGTGCCTGAGGATTGGCGGAATGCGTGCATAGTGCCTTTGTACAAAGGCAAAGGGGATAAGAGTGAGTGCTCGAATTACAGAGGTATAAGTTTGTTTAGTATTCCTGGTAAATTATATGGGAGGGTATTGATTGAGAGGGTGAAGGCATGTACAGAGCATTAGATTGGGGAAGAGCAGTGTGGTTTCAGAAGTGGTAGAGGATGTGTGGATCAGGTGTTTGCTCTGAAGAATGTATGTGAGAAATACTTAGAAAAGCAAATGGATTTGTATGTAGCATTTATGGATCTGGAGAAGGCATATGATAGAGTTGATAGAGATGCTCTGTGGAAGGTATTAAGAATATATGGTGTGGGAGGAAAGTTGTTAGAAGCAGTGAAAAGTTTTTATCGAGGATGTAAGGCATGTGTACGTGTAGGAAGAGAGGAAAGTGATTGGTTCTCAGTGAATGTAGGTTTGCGACAGGGGTGTGTGATGTCTCCATGGTTGTTTAATTTGTTTATGGATGGGGTTCTTAGGGAGGTAAATGCAAGAGTTTTGGAAAGAGGTGCAAGTATGAAGTCTGTTGTGGATGAGAGAGCTTGGGAAGTGAGTCAGTTGTTGTTCGCTGATGATACAGCGCTGGTGGCTGATTCATGTGAGAAACTGCAGAAGCTGGTGACTGAGTTTGGTAAAGTGTGTGGAAGAAGAAAGTTAAGAGTAAATGTGAGTAAGAGCAAGGTTATTAGGTACAGTAGGGTTGAGGGTCAAGTTAATTGGGAGGTGAGTTTGAATGGAGAAAAACTGGAGGAAGTGAAGTGTTTTAGATATCTGGGAGTGGATCTGGCAGCGGATGGAACCATGGAAGCGGAAGTGGATCATAGGGTGGGGGAGGGGGCGAAAATTCTGGGAGCCTTGAAGAATGTGTGGAAGTCGAGAACATTATCTCGGAAAGCAAAAATGGGTATGTTTGAAGGAATAGTGGTTCCAACAATGTTGTATGGTTGCAAGGCGTGGGATATGGATAGAGTTGTGCGCAGGAGGATGGATGTGCTGGAAATGAGATGTTTGAGGACAATGTGTGGTGTGAGGTGGTTTGATCGAGTAAGTAACGTAAGGGTAAGAGAGATGTGTGGAAATAAAAAGAGCGTGGTTGAGAGAGCAGAAGAGGGTGTTTTGAAATGGTTTGGGCACATGGAGAGAATGAGTGAGGAAAGATTGACCAAGAGGATATATGTGTCGGAGGTGGAGGGAACGAGGAGAAGAGGTAGACCAAATTGGAGGTGGAAAGATGGAGTGAAAAAGATTTTGTGTGATCGGGGCCTGAACATGCAGGAGGGTGAAAGGAGGGCAAGGAATAGAGTGAATTGGAGCGATGTGGTATACCGGGGTTGACGTGCTGTCAGTGGATTGAATCAAGGCATGTGAAGCATCTGTGGTAAACCATGGAAAGCTGTATAGGTATGTATATTTGCGTGTGTGGACGTATGTATATACACGTGTATGGGGGTGGGTTGGGCCATTTCTTTCGTCTGTTTCCTTGCGCTACCTCGCAAACGCGGGAGACAGCGACAAAGCAAAAAAAAAAAAAAATATATATATATATATATATATATATATATATATATATATATATATATATATATATATATATATATATATATATTTTTTTTTTTTTTTTTTTTGCTGATATATATATATGGAGATAGGGGAGAAAGAATACTTCCTACGTATTCCCTGCGTGTCGTAGAAGTGGACTAAAAGGGGAGGGAGCAGGGGACTGGAAATCCTCCCCTCTTGTCTTTTTTTTTTAATTTTTCCAAAAGAAGGAACAGAGAAGGGGGCCAGGTGAGGATATTCCCTCAGAGGCCCAGTCCTCTGTTCTTAACGCTATTTTGCTTATGCGGGAAATGGCGAATAGTTTGAAACAAAGAAAGATATATATATATATATATATATATATATATATATATATATATATATATATATATATATATATATATATTGGAAAGGATCCCAATTTTGTGCGTAATCAAGATATTCCTATGAGTCCACGGGGAAAATGAAATACGATAAGTTCCCAAGTGTACTTTCGTGTTATAATCACACCATCAAGGGAGACACAAGAGAGAGAGAAATATAACAGTCGGTTGATATACAACGAAGAAACGTAGCTAGGACGCTATTTGGTAAACATGCGATTGTCCAAGACAGACTTATCATGTTTCATTTTCCCCGTGGACTCATTAATACATACATACATACATACATATATATATATATATATATATATATATATATATATTTATATTTCCTTTCAAACTATTCGCCATTTCCCGCGTTAGCGAGGTAGCGTTAAGAACAGACGACTGGGCCTCTGAGGGAATATCCTCACTTGGGCCACTTCTCTGTTCCTTCTTTTGGAAAATTAAAAAAAAGAAAAAAAAAAGAGAAGGGAGGATTTCCAGCCCCCCGCTCCCTCCCATTTTAGTCGCCTTCTACGTCACGCAGGGAATACGTGGGAAGTATTCTTTCTCCCCTATCCCCAGGGATATATATATATATATATATATATATATATATATATATATATATATATATATATATATATATATATATATATATGTAAATATATATTTTCTTTTTTTCTTTCTTTTAAACTATTCGCCATTTCCCGCGTTAGCGAGGTAGCGTTAAGAACAGAGGACTGGGCCTTTGTGGAATATCCTCACCTGGCCCCCTCTGTTCCTTCTTTTGGAAAAAAAAAAAGAGAGGGGAGGATTTCCAGCCCCCCGCTCCCTCCCCTTTTAGTCGCCTTCTACGACACGCAGGGAATACGTGGGAAGTATTCTTAATCCCCTATCCCCAGGGATATGTATATATATGTAAATATATATATATATATACATACATATATATATATATATATATATATATATATATATATATATACATATATATATATATATATATATATATATATATATATATATTTTATTTATTTATTATACTTTGTCGCTGTCTCCCGCGTTTGCGAGGTATATATATATATATATATATATATATATATATATATATATATATATATATATATATATATATATATATATATATATTGGAAAGGATCCCAATTTTGTGCCCAATCAAGATATTCCTGTGAGTCCACGGGGAAAATGAAATACGATAAGTTCCCAAGTGTACTTTCGTGTTATAATCACACCATCAAGGGAGACACAAGAGAGAGAGAAATATAACAGTCGGTTGATATACAACGAAGAAACGTATCTAGGACGCTATTTGGTAAACATGCGATTGTCCAAGACAGACTTATCATGTTTCATTTTCCCCGTGAACTCATTAATACATACATACATACAAACATATATATATATATATATATATATATATATATATATATATATATATATATATATATATATATATATATATATATATATATATATTTATATTTCCTTTCAAACTATTCGCCATTTCCCGCGTTAGCGAGGTAGCGTTAAGAACAGACGACTGGGCCTCTGAGGGAATATCCTCACTTGGGCCACTTCTCTGTTCCTTCTTTTGGAAAATTAAAAAAAAAAAAAAAAAAAACGAGAAGGGAGGATTTCCAGCCCCCCGCTCCCTCCCATTTTAGTCGCCTTCTGCGTCACGCAGGGAATACGTGGGAAGTATTCTTTCTCCCCTATCCCCAGGGATATATATATATATATATATATATATATATATATATATATATATATATATATATATATATATATATATATATATATATATGTATATATATATATATATATGTAAATATATATTTTCTTTTTTTCTTTCTTTTAAACTATTCGCCATTTCCCGCGTTAGCGAGGTAGCGTTAAGAACAGAGGACTGGGCCTTTGTGGAATATCCTCACCTGGCCCCCTCTGTTCCTTCTTTTGGAAAAAAAAAAAGAGAGGGGAGGATTTCCAGCCCCCCGCTCCCTCCCCTTTTAGTCGCCTTCTACGACACGCAGGGAATACGTGGGAAGTATTCTTAATCCCCTATCCCCAGGGATATATATATATTTCTTTTTTTTTTTTTTTTCATACTATTTGCCATTTCCCGCATTAGCGAGGTAGCATTAAGAACAGAGAACTGGGCCTTAGAGAGAATATCCTCACCTGACCCCCTTCTCTGTTCCTTCTTTTGGAAAATTAAAAAAAACAAGAAAGGGGAGGATTTCCAGCCCCCCGCTCCCTCCCCTTTTAGTCGCCTTCTACGACACGCAGGGAATACGTGGGAAGTATTCTTAATCCCCTATCCCCAGGGATATATATATATATGTAAATATATATATATATATATATATACATATATATATATATATATATATATATATATATATATATATATATATATATATATATATATACATATATATATATATATATATGTATATATATTTCATTTATTTATTATACTTTGTCGCTGTCTCCCGCGTTTGCGAGGTATATATATATATATATATATATATATATATATATTGGAAAGGATCCCAATTTTGTGCGTAATCAAGATATTCCTGTGAGTCCACGGGGAAAATGAAATACGATAAGTTCCCAAGTGTACTTTCGTGTTATAATCACACCATCAAGGGAGACACAAGAGAGAGAGAAATATAACAGTCGGTTGATATACAACGAAGAAACGTATCTAGGACGCTATTTGGTAAACATGCGATTGTCCAAGACAGACTTATCATGTTTCATTTTCCCCGTGAACTCATTAATACATACATACATACATACATATATATATATATATATATATATATATATATATATATATATATATATATATATATATATATATATATATATATATATATATATATATATATATATATATTTCCTTTCAAACTATTCGCCATTTCCCGCGTTAGCGAGGTAGCGTTAAGAACAGACGACTGGGCCTCTGAGGGAATATCCTCACTTGGGCCACTTCTCTGTTCCTTCTTTTGGAAAATTAAAAAAAAAAAAAAAAAAAACGAGAAGGGAGGATTTCCAGCCCCCCGCTCCCTCCCATTTTAGTCGCCTTCTACGTCACGCAGGGAATACGTGGGAAGTATTCTTTCTCCCCTATCCCCAGGGATATATATATATATATATATATATATATATATATATATATATATATATATATATATATATATATATATATATATATATATATATATATATATATATATTTATATGTAAATATATATTTTGTTTTTTTCTTTCTTTTAAACTATTCGCCATTTCCCGCGTTAGCGAGGTAGCGTTAAGGACAGAGGACTGGGCCTTTGTGGAATATCCTCACCTGGCCCCCTCTGTTCCTTCTTTTGGAAAAAAAAAAAAGAGAGGGGAGGATTTCCAGCCCCCCGCTCCCTCCCCTTTTAGTCGCCTTCTACGACACGCAGGGAATACGTGGGAAGTATTCTTAATCCCCTATCCCCAGGGATATATATATATGTAAATTTATATATATATATATATATACATATATATATATATATATATATATATATATATATATATATATATATATATATATATATATATATATTTTATTCATTTATTATACTTTGTCGCTGTCTCCCGCGTTTGCGAGGTATATATATATATATATATATATATATATATATATATATATATATATATATATATATATTAGGTACAGTAGGGTTGAGGGTCAAGTCAATTGGGAGGTGAGTTTGAATGGAGAAAAACTGGAGGAAGTGAAGTGTTTTAGATATCTGGGAGTGGATCTGTCAGCGGATGGAACCATGGAAGCGGAAGTGGATCATAGGGTGGGGGAGGGGGCGAAAATTTTGGGAGCCTTGAAAAATGTGTGGAAGTCGAGAACATTATCTCGGAAAGCAAAAATGGGTATGTTTGAAGGAATAGTGGTTCCAACAATGTTGTATGGTTGCGAGGCGTGGGCTATGGATAGAGTTGTGCGCAGGAGGATGGATGTGCTGGAAATGAGATGTTTGAGGACAATGTGTGGTGTGAGGTGGTTTGATCGAGTAAGTAACGTAAGGGTAAGAGAGATGTGTGGAAATAAAAAGAGCGTGGTTGAGAGAGCAGAAGAGGGTGTTTTGAAATGGTTTGGGCACATGGAGAGAATGAGTGAGGAAAGATTGACCAAGAGGATATATGTGTCGGAGGTGGAGGGAACGAGGAGAAGAGGGAGACCAAATTGGAGGTGGAAAGATGGAGTGAAAAAGATTTTGTGTGATCGGGGCCTGAACATGCAGGAGGGTGTAAGGAGGGCAAGGAATAGAGTGAATTGGAGCGATGTGGTATACAGGGGTTGACGTGCTGTCAGTGGAGTGAATCAAGGTATGTGAAGCGTCTGGGGTAAACCATGGAAAGCTGTGTAGGTATGTATATTTGCGTGTGTGGACGTGTGTATGTACATGTGTATGGGGGGGGGGGCATTTCTTTCGTCTGTTTCCTTGCGCTACCTCGCAAACGCGGGAGACAGCGACAAAGTATAAAAAAAAAAAAAAGAAATATATATATATATATATATATATATATATATATATATATATATATATATATATATATATTTATTGGAAAGGATCACAATTTTGTGCGTAATCAAGATATTCCTATGAGTCCACGGGGAAAATGAATTACGATAAGTTCCCAAGTGTACTTTCGTGTTATAATCACATCATCAAGGGAGACACAAGAGAGAGAGAAATATAACAGTCAGTTGATATACAACGAAGAAACGTAGCTAGGACGCTATTTGGTAAACATGCAATTGTCGAAGACAGACTTATCATGTTTCATTTTCCCCGTGGAATCATTAATACATATATATATATATATATATATATATATATATATATATATATATATATATATATATATATATATATATATATATATATATATATATATATATATATATATATATATATATATATATATATATATATATATATATATATATATATATATATATATACACTGGGGATAGGGGAGAAAGAACACTTCCAACGCATTCCTCATGTGTCGTAGAAGGCGACTGAAGGGGGCGGGAGCGGGGGGCTGGAAACCCTCCACTCCTTGTATTCTAACTTTCTAAAAGTACCTCAGAATAGATCTACTAAACATTTCGCTTCAAATCCACGAGTGACGTTATTTTCTCCTCCTTAGTTACATACACAGTTTACAGGTTATTCTCTGTGAAACATGTGCAAGTCTGTCTCCTCCTACTCCACTGATCTATGACCTCCTGATCTCTGCTACCATTACAAACAGCCTCGTTAGGTCACAGTTGTCTGCTCATGTTGGAATTCCTCTGTGCAATTCCTTGTATTTTAAGATTTGACTTTTACTTGATAAGAATTTGGAGAGGAGTCTACCTAACGGTAACAATGATTCAGAAATATACTATGTAAATATACCGAACCTCTTGTATATGTTTTAGCTTCTTTAATCGGAGGAAAAAAACTTGCTATTAATTCCCGTAAAGACACATTGTAAACACGTCTGATAATGAATGTCAGGGAAATAAGAACCATGACAAAGGCAATGACTCAGATTAATGGCCTTGATGATAAAGACAAAAATGAATCATATGACGACGTGGGACAAACACAAGTTCCTTTGATATGGTTAAAGCAGCTGGTGATTACTTCAAATGATGTTGAGGGAAAACAAAGAGAAAACTATGAGAATAACCTTTATTTTAGTGAGCTATCAAGAATTAATCTTGAATATGATAAACTAATGTCGGAGTTTAGTGAAGCTTGGGCTAAATCTATGATATTTTGTTTGGAAAACGCAGCTGATGGATTCTTCTCTGTTCCTGAAACAATAGGTAAATCATCTTGTCCCAAATGGTGCCGAACAACCCTGTATGAGTAACGACCCTATATGAGTGGCTCATAGAAGACGTCACTGCCTATCCAGCCAAGCCGAGTGGGAGAGCTATAACCAGGAGGCCACACCTGGGAAGGTGTCACCTGGTACGTCCGGCTGGCCGGCGGTGGCAAGATTTGGCTGGAGTCAAGAACAAATACCTAACTAAGGCTGTTTACCCAGGCCACCTGGGGCCCCTGCCTGCCTGCCTGCCCGACCACACCTGGGAAACATAAGGAATAAGCGGAGATGCAGAACCTGCACCACGACAGAGGTGAGCTGTCTCCAGTCGCCATGGTAACTTGAGGAGAGAATGTTCGTGACCGGTGTTGGGAGGAGACCATATACTGTTCACCAGCCTTACGTATACAAGAGGTGTGGGGGCGGGTCGTCAACACAGCTCAGTAAACAATCAACAGTGGCGGTTATAGGTAGTTAGCTAAGAGTTCAATTGTAGCACTTAATCACCTGTTGTCACTGTTAGATTCGTGTGGTCCTCGACTAACCATCACTTGCTCTCGTTGTTAGAGTTGCCAGGTTACGGGCCCTTACCTGTAGACAGTCCGCTGTCTGATCTTGTCTTACAGGTCAAATATTGTTTAGAGACTTGTCAAGTACTTGTCTGGCTCCGTCTCTTATGATAAGGAGTCTGCAATATGTATGCAGGTATGTTTAGCGTTAAACTTTCTGGTTATTGACCGTCCGTTATCAAACCAGAATCTGTACCTTACGGCAAAACATAAGAATCACGATATTTGCAACATGATAACATGTTTGACTTAATGACCATCAGCAGGTAAGGTCATCAAGCCGCACCATACATACGTCAGACAGTAACATCAGTTGTATAACAGGATGTATATATGTTGTTGGATTTAAGGGCTATCACCTAAAGGTCATGAAGCCAGATTATGAACCATAAGTTCAACATAAAATGATCATCCAGGTCCAGCAGGTAGCTGGAATTCGTGAGGATTTTTGGAGGGTTTTCGTGTTGTTGTGAGGAAGAGAAAGAGAGAAAGAGATGGAGAGGAGGAGGAGGGTAACAAGTCCTGGTGTTCAACCCAGGTGCTCCATTGTCAGTCAAGCCAAATATCCAGAGTAATAGTAAAGTGGGTTAGTTTTGGGGTTTTAGGTTCATCGACCGCCTGAGTCAGTAAGGTCAACAAGTTAGTCATAACCACCACTCAAATATTGTTAAACACCTTCACCTGTTGATGATGGCTGTACACACTCACTAAATATTTGACACATATACGTCATCCTATTTTTCTTTTTTTTCTTTTTTTTTTTACTTTCCACCTGGTAATGATTAAAGTAGTACACACACACACACACACACACACACAGAGCGGCGCCAGGCTGGAGGCGGGGCATCGTGACGTCACAGGCAAGTCCCTCCCCCCGCCAGATCCAAACATGTGTTGTGTCTGGTGATGGCGGTTCAAGATTTCCCACATTTATATTGATCTTTACATTATCATCCACTCCCAAAGTCACCTGGCATTCTTGTGTTTCAACAACAGACGTGATATATGCAACACCAGGCAAACATTGTACCATTATCTGATAGGTTAATTGGTGCACAATCAAGAACCAGTGAATTTCATCGCCGCCATAAGTAAGTAAGGAAGGTGACTTTAATGATGATAAATACGACCTGGTATGGCTGTGTCTACACACTACCGCCATCTGGTCAACATTGTAGATACCAACCTTTAAACTGTGACATTCAACCACAAGGTTTAAAGTCGCTCATGAAAACGCGAACTTAAAATCTATCCATCTAAATCTACCATTCATTAATAAACATTTAAACACCGTCATTTGAACGTAAACCTTCCAGCTGCGTTATTTTACCAGAGTCCTTTAAGATACGTCATATAAACACAAAACTTAAATGTACGTTAAGTTTGTGCAAACCATCACTGAAACTCAAATTTTTTGAATAAAAATTGTAATGAAACTGCAAACTTTTAACTCTATCAAATTACAGACATTGTACAAAATGATTCACTTAATTGACAAATTTTAATGTCAGTTAATTTAACGATATCCTTTGTGGTTCATCTCTGAAACACAAACCTTTAAACTTTGTGTCTAGAACTGAACACAACCATCAAGTTTCATAACTGGAATGGAAATTTGGATAATCTATCAAAATTCGTCATATAACGCGAACTTTTAAATCCTTCCATTCAGTTGGGCCGTTACTTGCCTGGCTGCCATTCATAATATGTCCTTTTATATTGTATGTTGACTACGCTCTCATTCATTCGTCATTTGGATCGTCTCACTGATATTCCATTCATAAACTTCATTCCTGCAGCTTATTTTTGACCGCCATGTTGCTTCCTCAAGGTTTATGATTCTTTGTGTATTTAATAATAGAAGATTCAATGATATTTCTCGTGGTACTGGAATTAGAGTTAATAATGCCATCTCAGTTATTAACTCTAACTCCAGTACCACGAGAAATATAATTGAATCTTCTATTTCTGAATACACAAAGAATTATAATCTTAATATTAGTGATGGTCTATACAAATTGGATAACTTTAATGTTAATAAAATTCGTAAACAATTCACCTTCTTGTCCACATAATAAGTTTATGATACGCTTGTTGTCTGTCTTAGACAATCACATGTTTACCATATGGCGTCCTAGCTACGTCTCTTCGTTGTATATAAACTGACTGTTATATTTCTCTCTTGTCTCCCTGATGATGTGAGTTTTACACGAAAGTGCACTTGGGAACTTATCGTGTTTATTTTCCCCGTGAACTCATAAGAATATACTTGATCACGTGCAAAACTGTGATCCTTTTCAATATATATATATATATATATATATATATATATATATATATATATATATATATATATATATATATATATATATATATATATATATATATATATATATATATATATATATATATATATATCCTCCAGTATGTTTACTTTCGATAATGAGGAACAGAAGAAGGAGCCAAACAATTAAATTTCGTCAAAGACATCTCTCTTTTCTTAAAGCTGCCTCGCAAAGATTTTCATTAATCCAAATTGAAGAAACAGAAGTATTTTCTATTGTCTGGTTAGCTCAGTGGCAGAGCGTGAGTCTGACACACTCAAGGTCGTGGGTTCGAGACCCACACCAGACATAATATTTGTCTTTATCTTTTTTCATTTTGTCCGCATCACATGTGCGCGACATTCAGTATGTTCGTCCAACGTTATAGTGAAGATCTTCACAATAAATTGGGATTTTCGACCTTATCTGAAAGGGTCAAGTCCACCAAGACGTCCTTGAAATCTTCCAGAAGCTTCTGGCGATCCTCCTCCAACTGCTGTGCACATCA
>NC_092266.1:2165855-2168355 GCF_036320965.1 Panulirus ornatus
ACCTCATTCTTCTTATTCCATTCATCAACCACTCTTATATAAACTTTAAAATTACTTCTCTGAATATATTTGAACAATATTGCCCTAATTTCATGCTATGTTCTCTAGTTTTGTGTGTGTGTGTGTGTTCTCAGAAAGTAACTGTGTACTATTCAACAAGGATTTCCCAAAAGCCATTTACCTCATATCCTTTTATTTTGATGCTTGAAAATGGCTAAATTTTCGTCAAAGTGTTTTTTGTCTTATTAGTGTTTATAATGATTTATTGATTCAAAAAGTATTGGTATTTCGAAACTATTCAGATCCTTCAACATCTCTAGCCATCTTCACTACACTCTCAACACCATTCGCCATCTTGACTATTTCTTCGACACCTTTAGATTTCATCAAATAATGATCGCAGCAAAACTAAATAAATACGTCTACATATCCGGATTTGTATGGGATTTAATCTGGATAGATCTGTTTGTGTGACGTCACATAACCCAGGGGTATATAAGGCCGGCGGTGAGAGAAGTTTAATCATTTGAGGATGGGACTCCGTACCGACAACATCTCCTCTCACACTCTCCGGCAAGAAGAAAATCTGGTAAGTGCACCTCAGGCCGCAGTCAAAATGAGCGTTCCAGTTGTAAAGTTGACCCAGAAGGATGTAAATGACCTGGTGGTCATGAGAGAGGTGGGTCGGGGAGGCAACGCCAAGATTGAAACGGTGTTGTTCCGTGGATCGTGTTGCGTCATCAAAAGCCTTCTGGACGGAGTGAGTTGGAAAAGTCTTATGGATGAAGCCGACATTCACAGGAGACTGGCTGGGGCTGGAGGAGCCCCTCTCCTTCGAGCAGTGTGCCGCAACCCCCCACTGATCATCTTAAGCCACACTGGCCAGCCTTATGATAAATTCATGAGAACATGTCGGTCGGACGAGGAACTGGTCGAATCCGCCATCATGGTCGCTCGTCGGCTGATGGAAATCCATAAGAAAAACATTGTCCATAATGACGTCAAGGTCGAGAATGTGACGGTGACGATGGGTGAGAAGCCAGAGTTTCACATCATCGACTTCGGCTTGAGCGTTAAGAAGGGAAGCTGCGTTGAGTACAATGTTCCTGACCTGTGGTTGGCCCCTGAGGTCAGGGAGCGGAAGCCGGTCTCCCCAGCCAGTGACGTCTTCTCTTTTGGGCATCTAATGAGGCACGTGTCCATCCTGGTCAGGAAGCAGGGTGTGCGGGAAAGCCTTCAGGATCTTTACCAAACAGCGACCCACAGCGACCCCTCAGAGAGACCAGCTCTGCCACTTATTATTGGTGAGCTGAAGAAGGTGATGAGGTCAGTCCGTCGGAGGCGTACCAGAGGAGGGGGCCAACGGAACCAGAGGAAGGGCAGGAAATGAGGTGCCCTTCCTCAACTATTTACCTCACAATAAGAACTTTGTTTTAGAGGAAATTTTACTTGTAATATAATGGGAAAGAACTTTGTTTTAGAGGAAATCATTATTTTTACATAGCTTAAAGCGGGATAGACCTTTATTTTAGAGGAGATTAAAATATCTATTTAAAACGGGAAAAAATTATGGAACTCGACATGCAACCACCTCCTCGTGGTGAGTTCTGGGTGATAAGAGATCAAACATCTCTTATCAGCTAAGAGTTGCATACAAACGTATTTCCTGATAAGTAAAAGACAACTGGATAATGTTCTTATGATCTTAAATGTTCTTAGAGTCTGGCTAGTATCATCTTGGAGGTCTTCTATCCCCTACAGCTCGGGCTGGGCCCAGATTGTATCATGGACAACGATAAATGATCTGAGCCTAGCTATAATGGACAAGGATAAATGATCTTAGCCTAGCAATCATGGACAACGATAAATGACCTTAGCCTAGCTATCAAGGACAGCGATAAATTATCTTAGCCTAGCTATAATGGACAGCGATAAATGATCTTAGCTTAGTAATCATGGACAGCGATAAATGATCTTAGCCTAGCTATCATGGAAAATGATAAATGATCTTAGCCTAGCCATCATAGAAAATGATAAATGATCTTAGCCTAACCATCATGGACAGCGATAAATGATCTTAGCCTAGCCATAATGATGGACAACGATAAATAATTCTGAATTTTTTTTCATCTCAAACACCATTATTTTCCTCTTGCTCTTGTATTCCATTGCCTCGCCTCTCCTCCCTCTTCATGTAAGGTTGATCACATCAGTTGATATAAGTATACATCACCTCACTCGATCCCCAGTCGGGAGGGACATGCAAGGTCTTCATAAATATTGTGTATACCTAATACAAGCTGGTCACACCTGATGACGTGTTATCCTTCATCAAAACTCGCAAATACTCTTCGCTCTTAACGCGTCAGATAATTCTAAATGATAAACCAATTCTTGTTTTAGTGATACTAAACGAAGAACAATTCATAAAGGATAGAAATTAAATTTGTGCTTGTTGGTGGTAGATGAAAAAAGACAAAAGAAAATCCATCTTAATCAC
>NC_092266.1:2173355-2215855 GCF_036320965.1 Panulirus ornatus
TGAGTGTTGTCGAAGGCAACTAAAGAGACGGGAGCGGGGAGCTAGAAACCCTCCCCTCATTGCAATTTAACTTTCTAAAAGGGGAAACAGAAGAAGGAGTCATGCGGGGAGTGCTCATCATCCTCAAAGGCTCAGATTGGGTTGTCTGAATTGGGCTCAGACTGGGTTGTGTGGATGTAACCAAGATGAGAAAAAAGGAGGGATAAGTAGTATGTTTGAGGAAAGGAATTGGTTGTTTTGGGTCTGAGTGAAACGAAGCTCAAGGGTAAAGGAGAAGAGTTGTTTGGGAATGTTTTGGGAGTAAATTAAGGAAGAGCAAAAGAAGGAGTAGGACTACTCTTGAACCAAGAGTTGTGGGAGTGTGTGATAGAGTATAAGAAAGTAAATTGATATGGGTAAAACTGAAAGTGAATGGAGAGAGATGGGTGATTATTGGTGCCTATGCACCGGGGTGTGATAAGAAAGGTCATGAGAGGCAAGTGTTTTGGGAGCAGTTGAGTGAGTGTCTTAATAGTTTTGATGAATGAGACTGGGTTATAGGGAAGGGTAATTTAAATGCAAATGTAATTAATGTGGCAGTTGAGGGAATAATTGGTGTACCTGTGGTGTTCAGTTTTGTAAACAGAAATGGTGAAGAGCTTGTAGATTTGTATGCTGAGAAAGGATTAGTGATTGGGAAAAACCTGGTCACAAAGAGATATACATAAGTATACATATATAAGTAGGAGAGATGTCCAGAGAGCATTATTGGATTACGGGTTAATTGATAGGCGCTTGAAAGAGAAACTTTTCGATGTTAATGTGCTGAGAGGTACAACTGGATGGATCTCTGATCATTATCTTGTGGAGACAAAGGTGAGAATTTGTGAAGGTTTTCAGAAAAGAAGAGAGAATGTTGGGGTGAAGAGAATGATGAGAGTAAGTGAGCTTGGGAAGGAGACTTGTTTGAGGAATTACCAGGAAAGACTGAGTGCAGAATGGAAAAAGGTGAGAGCAAAGGACGTAAGGGGAGTAGGGGAGGAATGGGATGTATTTAGGGAAGTAGTGATGGCTTACGCAAAAGATGCTTGTGGCATGAGAAGCGTGGGAGGTGGGAAGATTAGAAAGGGTAGTGATTGGTGGGATGAAGAAGTAAGATTATTAGTGAAAGAGAAGAGAGAGGCATTTGGACGATTTTTGCAGGGAAATAGTGCATATGACTGGGAAATAAACAAAAGAAAGAGGTAGGATGTTAAGAGAAAGGTGCAAGAGGTGAACAAGAGGGCAAATGAGAGTTAGGGTGAGATAGTATCATTAGATTTTAGTAAGAATAAAAAGATGTTTTGGAAGAAGGCAAATAAAGTGCGTAAGACAAGAGAACAAATGGGAACATCAGTGAAGGGAGCTAATGGGGAAGATAATAAAAAGTACTGGTGATGTGAGAAGGAGATGGAAAGATTATTTTGAAGATTTGTTGAATGTGTTAGACGATATAGTGGAAGATATAGGGTGTTTTGGTCGAGGTGGTTCTCGAAGTGAGAGGGTCAGGGAAAATGATTTGGTAAACAGAGAAGTAGTGAAAGCTTTGCGGAAGATGAGAGCCGGCAAGGCGGCAGGTTTGGATGGTATTGCAGTGGAATTTATTAGAAAAGGGGGTGATTATGTTGTTGACTGGTTGGTGAGGATATCTAATGTATGTATGGCTCATGGTGAAGTGCCTGATGAGGGTATTGACTGAGAGGGTCAAGGCATGTACAGAGTATCAGATTGGGAAGAGCAGTGTGTTTTCAGAAGTCGTAGAGGATATGTGGATCAGGTGGTCGCTTTAAAGAATGTATGTGAGAATTACTTTGAAAACAAATGGATTTTTATGTAGTTTTTATGAATCTTGAGAAGGCATATGATAGAGTTGATAGAGATGCTCTGTGGAAGGTAATACGAGTATAAGGTGTGGGAGGCAAGTTGCTAGAAACAGTGAAAAGTTTTTTTATCGAGGATGTAAGGCATGTGTACCAGAAGGAAGAAAGGAAAGTGATTGATTCTCAGTGAATGTCGGTTTGCAGCAGGAGTGCGTGATGTCTCCATGGTTGTTTAATTTGTTTATGAATGGGGTTGTTAGGGAGGTGAATTCAAGAATTTTGGAGAGAGGGGTAAGTGTGCAGTCTGTTGTGGATGAGAGGGCTTGGGAAGTGAGTTAGTTGTTGTTTGCTGAGGATACAACGCTGGTAGCTGATTCGGGTGAGAATCTGTAGAAGTTGGTGACTGAGTTTGGTAGTGTGAAAGAAGAAGCTGAAGGTAGATATGAATAAGAGCAAGGATATTGGGTTGAAATGAGTTGAGGGACAAGTTAATTGGGAGGTAAGTTTGAATGGAGAAAAACTGGAGGATGTGAAGTGTTCTAGATATCTGGGAGTGGATTTAGCAGCGGATGGAACCATGGAAGCGGAAGTGAGTCAGAGGGTGGGGGAGGTGGTGAAGGTTCTGGGTGCGTTGAAGAATGTGTGAAAGTCGAGAACGTTGTCTCGGAGAGCAAAAATGGGTGTGTTTGAAGGGATAGTGGCTCCAACAATGTTATATGATTGCGAGGCATGGGCTATATATAGGGTTGTGCGGAGGAGGGTGGGTGTGTTGGAATGAAATGTTTGAGGACAATATGTGGTTGTGAGATGGTTTGATCGAGTGAGTAATGAAATGGTAAGAAAGATGTATGGTAATAAAAAGAATGTGGCTGAGAATGCAGAAGAGGGTGTATTGAATTGGTTTGGTCACATGTGGAGAATGGGTGAGGAGAGATTGACAAAGAGGATATATGTGTCAGAGGTGGAGGGAACGAAGAGAACTGGGAGACCAAATTGGAGGTGGAAGGATGGAGTCAAAAATATTTTGAGCCATCGGGGCTTGAACATACAGGAGGGTGAAAGGCGTGCAAGGAAGAGTGAATGGGAACGACCGGGGGTCGTATACCGGGGTCGACGTGCTGTCTGTGGATTGATCCAGGGCATGTGAAGCGTCTGGGGTAAACCATGGAAATTTTGAGGGGGGACCTGGATGTGGAAAGGGAGCTGTGGTTTCGGTGCAATACACATGGCAAGTAGAGACTGAGTGTGAACGAATGTGGCCTTTTCCGTCTTTTCCTACCGCTACCTCGTGGGGGGCGGGGGGAGGGGGGTGCTATATCATGTGTGGCGGGTTGGCGACGGGATGGATGAATGCAGCAAGTATGAATATGTACATGTGTATATATGTTTATGTCTGTGTATGTATATGTATGTATACACTGAAATGTATAGGTATGTATATGTGCGTGTAGGCCTTTATGTATATGCATGTGTATGTGGGTAGGTTGGGCCATTCTTTCTTCTGTTTCCTCGCGCTTCGTCGCTGATGCGGGAGACGGCGATTAAGTAAAATCGATGTAAAATAAATATACAATTATATCGATGGAGTGATAAGAGAGATGAAAGCAAAACTAGGGAAAAAGTGGGCTGAGATGGAGTTTAGCGGTGAGATGTGTTGGCTAATTGCAAGCCTGTTTGCGGATGATACAGTGTTGTTTGCGAAGAGTGAAGAGGAGTTGCATAAGATTGTAAGTGTGCTTTATGATGTGTGTAAGCGAAGAAGATTGGAGATAAGTGCAAGTAAAAGTAAAGTAATTGTGTTTGAAAGGAAGTGGAGTGAAAGTATAGATTTTGTAGAACCATATAGAGAGAAAGAGGAAAATGTACTAAATTGTTCTTTGGATATGCGGGAATGACTTTATTAATGGGACACAGGTGGGGTTCCACAGTTTGTCAAAATTTGATGTTATGTCACGCTCTTGCCATTGTACTTTTACTTATCAATCTAGAAATTATGAACCTTAATCAATGTATTGCTCCCAAACGTTAATGTAGCATATATTGATTTTCAGAGTGAAAACTTTTTCAAAATTTTTATGAAACTGGGAAGTATTTCCACATATATGATGCAAAAATGTTAGGTTGGAATACCACAGTACACTGGAAACATGCAGTTGTTTCGAGCAGTTTATTTACATTTGATATAAACTCTGACACTTTAGGATTGTTGTTCGAATTTATTTTGAGAATTGAGTATTTCGTTGTAGAGACGTTTGAGTTGCTCAGAATACAATAAGGCAAAATATGAGCTTTTTAACTCATAAAGGACGTCTGAATATCTTACAGATGAGGAAAATCTGAGGCCACCGTCGTGAAATGATTCCTAATTTTAAACTCTTATCTTACCTATAAATTTTGTCATCAGATAAGTAATTTGAAGCATATGCGTCAGGTCTTTCATAAACTTTCCTTGTCAGTGGTTTCAAGGTATCTTAATTCGCGGAATTAATTAAAGTGTCATGTGATATAACAATTATGATCATGACTGACTTCATTGCATAGCAATTAAATCATAATATGACTGATAACCTATCTATCTCTATCTATCTATCTATCTATCTATCTATCGATGTCTCTGACGTCCATTCCCTCTGAAAACTCCCATTAAGGGTTGGCCAGAGCAAGAGTCTCCAGTTATCCCTGTCCTTACATACCTCCTTCGCATATACCATTCCACGCATTCTTCCCCGGTTTCTCTCCCTCCAGTATTCCTCCACGCTATTTGCCTACGTCACAAGTGGTCTTCCGCTCACACCAATCCTTTTAAATGTACTATCATACACTTCTTGTAAACTCACAGTCTTGCATTCTTTCCACATGCCCAAACCACTTCAAAATATTACGTTTCACCTATTCTACCACTCCAAAATTCATTCCATCTACATTTCTTGACATACTACATCTCTCATACACCCTTTCATTTCTTTCTTCATTCCATCTAGTCACCAAATGCTAGCGTCACCAAATGGTTGGAGTTTCTGGAGATGCCAACTGAAGAGAGAGAGTTAGTCCAGAAGGAAACCCCATCTATTGAGGACGAATTTGTTATTAAGATTAAGTTCTCCGCGAGAAGGAACTATATCATCCTACAAGGAGGTCGTCAAGGGATCACTCAGGCTTGCCTAAAACTGCAGCGTCTGGTGGACCTGTCTCGGCCTAGTGGTATTGACCTCCTCGCGGAAGTGAACACTACCTCGTCCAGGGTTCGTCCTTCCAGAATTTGGCCGTGTGGGAACGTCTTACGAATGGTGAATGTTGACCCCAGTCTTCATGGTGTAGTTATTGGTAGATCAGGGCAAACCGCGCAGGGCATTAGAGATAAGTATTGTGTTGACATTTACGTGCCCGGGAAGGCGGAGGAGTACAAGACAATCGATATTGTCGGACGAAGGGAAGATGTGCAGCCGGCCAAGAAAGAGGTACTGTGGCTCATTAGACAAAGCACTAGGCGTTCCTCCAAAATGTACAGCAACTCTCAGGTTGCTCCATCCAGTCTTATGAGAGAACGTTCAGGAGGAGGGGGCCTAAGGCTGTGTAAGGTTGAGTTGATAGGAAGGAAATCAGGTCTTCTTAGTGGGTGGTATTCAGTGAAGATCGGGCGGCCTCTGTAGATTTATTACAAAAAAAACGTGTACGTCCATCTGTAGTACTCTGGGCTATAATCTTATGACACACTACGACACACTCTAGTGAACAGTGTGACGATGCTGGCCAGTGTGTCCCCTCAAGTCACACTGGCAGGGGTTGTATGGGAGTCCGTCAACACCCATTCAACAACGTGTTCAAATAACAGATCAGCTCTTACGTGTTCAAACATCCTGATTAACAGTAGCCCGTGGGAACAGTGAGCCCGTGGCAACATGCATCTAACTCTATGTAACTCACAGTAAAATGATGATAACAAATACCTAATGAAAAATTAATGGTAGTGTGCGTGAGTCTTACATTTTGCTCGGCCACAACCTGGCTCAAGCTCCTGCGAGCCATGATAAGCTATGGTTATACATGAAATAATACTGAATATAAGGGTACAGAAATAAGCAAATTGTAGGTATTTACAAGAGTTATTCCTATATCAACTAGTGTGCTTGAGAAGAGGGATAACACACTTTACAATTATTAGATTATCAAAAAGATATATACATGGATATTATATATGGTGTAAACAAAATCACTATGCAAATGAAATGAAAAAAAAAATCAAAAATTCAAACAATTTATTGAATACATATTATGGAGTTAGATTTCTCCTTATATAAGGAAGTGCTGCTGCAACTACCTTTTGAACGTCCAGTGTGGGCGTAGGGAATTCTATGATAGATACCCTATGTCGTAGACGACAATATAAGATAAATATTACGAACAAAAATATAAGTGCAATAGACAATGAAGCAATTGAAATTCCAGATATATGAGAAGCGTACTTAAAAGGTACAAAAGCCAGAACATCTATTGTAGAATCTAGATCGTTCTGAACCATAGATGGAAGATGTTGGATCTTTACTTCATCGATGATTGATAAGTTGATGTTTTGGGTGATTCGTCCTAAACTCGGGATAGTTCTATCAATTTGTCCCAAATAATGATCATGAGAGCCGAACAATTTGAAACTGGAACTGATAAGAGTATATTGTTGTCCTAACTGAATGTGTCCCAGAAATAAATAAGATTTGGGATGATTAGGTGGGCAATGAATAAGAACATTTTGTGGGTCTAGGAAAAACAGTACGTGATACTGGTCCATACTTTCAATCCAAGGTTCATTAACAACAATTTCCTTAAAGGAACAAGAACGAAGAACATTTTGTTGATGCCCAAAAAGTAGTTGGTACTTACATGAATTTGTTTGTAAATTATGGAAAACCAAGGTATTGGGGGGTGGGGGCAAATCAAGTTGTCAAGCAATGGTTTATGGCACAATGCTAAATCATCCAAGGAGAGATGTGCAATCAATGAGGAATAAATATATTTATAATAGAAAGTTTATGTTATCAGCAAGGACTATAGTTTTTTGCGACCCTTTTGTATAATTAAAAGAGAATGGTATTACGTTCACAAGGCTGTAAGTATTGGAGTTAGTGAATGGTATGTGGATAATGACCGCTTCGAGGATCACGTCAACCGTTAGTAAGGAGTAATAACTGGCCACATGATGCAGAGGGAGAGTTGGGGTGCAACCGAATTTCGTCATCGCTTGTTTAATGATACGTGTGAGGTCCGAGAATGGCGTGACAACTTGGCTCACTCGATTATTAACATCTTCCAATAAGTCAGTGAAATAATGTGCATGACAAGTGATCTGGGCATATAAACTATCAACATATGTGGAAATAGTCACTATAGCATATATGGGATTAAGAGACTTTGACAGTAGTGCTACATGTTGTGTCAAGTTATTAACAGTTAACATTATGTCATTCAAATATTTAGAATGTTGTTTTAAGATCTTAGCTTTAGCCTTAATATACCTGTTGTTAAGAAGTTGTTGAAATTGTAAGGATCTAACGTGATTCCTAACTGAATTAAGTTCTTCCTGAGTAGCAATACCAAACAAATATGATTGGAGGGATCCTACAAGGTTAAGCAGACCTCTCTTGTTTCTCCTTTGCTTTTTCGTGTTCATCCTGGCATTAGTATTTACTGGAGATTCAATGTCTTGCATTATGTCATACAGAATCACACAGGTATATTCAGTTTCCAGGTCCACTAGTTTAACAAAGTTGGAGGAGGAGCAACACTAGAGTTTCTGATGGACGTACTGGTGTAAAACTTGAGTAGGATAGACCGTAAGCCAGGTACGGCCTCCATTAGTTTTACTAAATGATCGTAAGTGTAGGGTAGACCCTCCAGGCCCAGCTTAACTGTGTCCCTCACGAGGTGGACCCCGCGGGGAGTCGTGAGAAGGACGACTGGTACTGCCATGGTGTCATATACAGGAAGACACCATAAGGACATGAGAAGGAAGAACCTGTAAAATGATAAACTTAGCAACTTCTTAAAGGCGAGGTCTTAATGAATACTGATGTGTCTGTGGTGGTGTTGTGAGGGTGGTGGGTTCTGGTGTGGGGACAGACTGAACAGTGGTAGAAGGTGGTTGAGTGACATTGTTTGGGATTTGAGGAGTGTTGTCCGTTGTGGTACCGGGATGATCATGTTCACAATACTGTACAACTTTCAAGTGGTCCTCATGTTCTTCACGAATGTCACCTGTATTTAGATGCCGAACCCTAAACTTATGTCCCTTTAATGAGCTAAGACTCTATAGGGACCAGAAAATTTTGGGTCAAGTTTAGGAACATCACTTCTAGTTTTAAATTCTTGCACAATTACCAAGAATCCGGGAGCCACGTACCTTTGATGGTTTCGTGGATCTATTAGCCTGGTTCGTGATGGTTGTAGTGGCTTCATCTAGATTTTCCTTGATCCTTTGATGATTCAATTGAGTCGTGCGATATTTTTCCGCAACAACTGATTTCTGGACCGCTGGACATGAAGGAGGGGACGCTGTTATGTCATACGGCAACACTTTATCAAAACCGTGTAAGGCGCGGAAGGGTGTGTCTCCAATTGACTTATGATATGCAGAGTTTAATGAACATTGGACATCAGACAGGTACTCACTCCATTCATCATGATCAAAATTAATGTTGGTGGGAAGACACTGGAGGATCTTACGGTTCAACCTTTCTGTCTGGCCATTCGAGGCTGGGTGATGTGCCATTATATTACATTTACTTATGTTATACAATTTACAGAGTTCTTCTAATAATGAGTTATTGAATTCCTCACCATTATCTGTGACTAAAATCTTCGGCGCATTATGTCTGTCTAAGATATGTTTTTTGAACGCCATAGCGACAGTGGCTGCGTCTTTATTTTGAACTGGAACTAATTCACAATATCTCGTGAAGGCATCAGTAATTACTAAAATGTATCTGTAGCCTGCCATGAACCTAGGAAAACCTCTCAATATGTCCATACGAACTCTTTCCCATGGGTATGAAGGTAAAGGATATTTCAACACAGTCTGCGGGGTATTGGGACTTCCCTTATGAGTGTTACAGGTTTGGCACCTCAAAATATGATCTATAATATTTTTATGTATCTTGGCCAAAAATACCTCAAGCTAGTTTGCTTATAGCATCTATCTGCGCCTGTGTGTGCGGCCTGTGGTGAATCATGTGCTAACTTCAAGAAATCCTGTACTAATGCTGTTGGAATGATTGTTTAACAACACGGGCGAGCACTCCTAATTTAGCGTCCCTGCACAAGACTCCCTCACTGTGCTAAATACAATTCTCTGACTGGAACAACTGTTTTAGCATCCAAGGAAGATCTTATACCCTCTAGTAATTCTATGACAGGACCTCAGACTGGGTCATCACGTTGATGCTGTCTCAACCTCTCTACACCAAAATATACGAGGCTATTATTTACAGTGACTGCACCCACTCTGCGGAGAAAGCGCGTCTGCAACTACATTGGATAAGCCAGAAACAAAACGAAAATCTGGGTCAAATGTTTGTGTAGTTAAAAATCATCTTTGAAACTTTCCTGTAGGTTCTTGTCTTTGAAAAATACCTACCAGTGCCCAGTGATCTGTATAAACTGTAATAAGGTAACCATATATGTATTTCTTAAAATGTTTGAGTGCCGAAATAACTGCAAGGCCTTCTAACTCAGTTATTGAGTATTTCGATTCCGTCTTTGAACATGAACGGCTCCAAGACCCTGTCTACAAGCAACTGTGTGCAAAATGAAGGGTTTCTCAAAGTTAGGAAATCGAAGGATAGGCGCCTCGATCAAGTGTTGCTTGAGTAAGTTAAACGCATTGTCTTGCGCTGTAGACCACTGGAATGTAACTCCCTGTTTCAGAAGTGAAGTGAGGGGGTTTGCGATCTTCGCGAAATAAGCGATAAATCTTTGATAACATCCTGCTAAACCAAGGATGGATTTGACCTTGTCTGTTGTGGAAGGGACTGGCCGTTCTACAATTGTGTTTACTTTATCTGCATTAGGTTGAATACAGTTTTCATCAACAGTGTGACCTAAGTAATTAATTCTTGTTTGTAGAAAGGAACGTTTGGATAACTTGACTTTTATGTTCGCATCCTTAAGTCGTAGAAATACTCTCTCAAAACTTTTGAAATGAAAAGCAATATCTGGAGACATGACAATTATATCATCAAGATAAACCAATACATCTTGGCCCAACATGTGACGACAAATGTTAGCCATTAACCTTGAGAAGGTGATCACCGGTGAGGAATGAAGACCGAAGGCCATGATGCATATGAACTGCCAATGACCATCTGGCGTACTGAACACAGTCAGGGGGCGGCTTTCCTCTGACAAGGGAATCTGCCAAAATCCGCTCAATAAATCCAAAGTTGAAAATACCTTATTGTTACCGAGGCTATGAAGAAGCTCTGATACCACTGGTAATGGGAAACCATCTTTCAAAGTGACCTTGTTAATTTTTCTGAAATCTATGACTGGTCTAAAAGTTCCGTTCTTTTTAGGAAGGATCAGAAGTGGTAAATTCCATGGTGATCGTGATTCCTCTATAACATTATCTTTCAACATGTCCTGAACAAGTTTGTTTGCTATGTCTCTGTGCCCGTGTGTGTGGCAATCGATAGGCTGGGACGTCAACGGGACGTGTGTTTTTCTCTAAGTTAATAGTGTGAACATCCAAATGAGTTCTACCGAGTGGTTCTCCTGATAAGGCAATAGTAGACCTATACTGGTTAAGTAAGTCTGTTAACTGGTCAACATGTTTGGTTAATCCTACCTTGCATATCATGTCAGGGGTGATGGTGGGGAGCTGACTCAAGCCGTGCACTGCTGAGTCAGGGGTAGGAGGAGTAGGTGGTGGTGGGTTAATGGAATGTGAGACTAGACGGGTATTAAACTCATGCAACTCCTCGTCTTGAATTCCCGACTTCAAAACGGAGAATTCCACAAGCTTGGCCCCTCTACGGAGACGGACAGGAGTGGGTCCCGTATTGGCAATGTATATGGTGACCTCTCCATCTGGGGTCTCATGAATAGAGGCATCCATCGATAGTCCTTTGACAGTTAGTGATGAAGGTTCAGCAACTACTCTTAGTGCGAGATCACCCTGACTATGTCTGAGTCCATGATCATGCATCCATGTTCGAGAAAGTGAGAGAGGAACCTTCGTTAATGTGTTACTATGCAGTCATGTTGGTTCTCAGTTTACCAGGGCAATGATCACATGGACAAGTAGAAAGGATGCGTATTGTGTACCGTGAAGCAGGACGTGGGAGCAGATGTATTAATGACTCTGACTGAGTGAGAACTCTTCTCTGACAATGACAGGAACGTATTATGAACACAAACCACATGATAAATAGGACAGATCTTATGTTGTGCCACACATAGAGTGGCGTCCTAGTAACAAGTTAGCAGGAAAAGTTACACCACGAACAATGTAAGGGGTGACGGTAATGACCGAATCGCCTATGTGAATGTTCATTTTAATAGTGCCCCTTACGTCGAGATTTTCATTTGAGATACTTTGAAGGGATGAATAAAAGTCCGAGCATTGAACAAGTTGAGTGCGTCCCATTAATGGTTGAATAAAATCACAATGAATGACATCTGCTTACGTGCCGATGTCTAGAAAGATTGTGATTGGCTTATCCTGGAAAGAACCCACTAAATAGAAACTTGTAATGTGAGAAAATGGCGAAGAAAAAAAATGTCTTAAGAGTTCCGTATGTGATGGAGTCTTGTCATGAGCGAGAGATTGTCATTGTTGATAATGACATGATGAACCTGTGTTAGGTGACGTCTGTCTAGCTAATGCTCGGCATTCCGCTGAAGTGTGTCTAGCGTTAATATGATATGAACACCTGCTTGGTGGTGTTGGGCGCGAGCGGGTGAAGGTCAGCCTGATGTCTGACTGGAGGAAATCATGACTAGGTCGGCAGAATTGTGACGACCGAGGCTGTGATGACATGGGTTGTTGACTGCGTTTGTTCTGGTCGAGGCTCACGTGAGAATGAGTCCCATGTGTAAGGACACACATTCGCTTTATGTCCTGGTTGGCCACACCGGAAGCACGTCACTTTATGTGAGTGTTTGTCATCACTGAGTCACTTTATTTGACCGTGAGAAGAATGATTGTGTTGACCACTAGAATGTTTCCTCACACTTTGGGAAGCCGACACCCTCCTCAGTGTCTTGGTGTTGGAATATCCACATTTCTTTTGAGTGTAATTCAACACTCTTGTTACTGACCCACAATGATTGGTCGATGTTCTCATTAAGTAACCGTCGTCTTACGTCTGGAGGTCAGGTCCTTGAGAATGAAGGTTATGTGTAATAAACGCATGAATGTTTGCACATGAGTTTCAGGATTCATCATGGCCGATATGCATGATGAGGATTCATAATCCTGCCTAACTAATCTCATTCTTCCATGTAAGGTACTCCAGTGATCAGGGACTGACGTATCATCCAAGTATGTTGTGTTGAGAGCACGTTAAAGGATGTGAAGTGAACTATCTGAGAATGATTACTCACAACCTAATTTAAACAACGTTTTAAATTCCTCCCAAGATGTACAGTTTCCAATGTCATCTGAGTCATAGACAATCCTAGCTTAATTGTTAGGCTTGTTGAAATCAATGAGATTTTAGCAGCCGATATAAGCGCTCTGTCTCCTGAATCACCATTATGTTCAACAATGTCCTCTGCATTTCTGATCCACTGATCAAAATTTGACAGTTTACCATCAAATAGCTCGTGTGGTTCCCTAGCTTGTTTTAGTGTAAAAACAGTTTTTTGTGAAGGAATTGATTGTCCCGAGTTTTTGTGATGTGGAGGTGGGTGTGGAGGTGGGTGTGGTAACGTGTAAGGAGGTTTCTGTGGGTCATCTGTGTCACCAGAATCTGTCAAAACAACTTTGTGTGACATCGCCATTTTAGAAGGCTGGTTCCGTTTATGATAAGGGATCCTAGGTAATTTCCTAAGTACATATGAACCTTTACGATTACCGCGTGGAATATCTTCGGACATGTAATACAATCTGACAAAGTATTTAAGTAATAATCCTCTCGAAAAAATCAGAATACAATTAACACTATTCTCCTAATCGAAAATACATAACGTGAATATTATTTGAAAATATTGTAATGAAATAAAGGCAATTAAAAGGCTGGCATAGCAATACAACATATGAATACAAGATTCTGTATGTGAAAGTAATCATCATTAAAAACAGTAGTACAAATGTATAAAAAAATAAGAAAGAATATATGCAAGAATAACTGAAAACTTAGATTAATTTGCTAAACTACAAAGATGAATAATCATATTACCCAAAAGTATATATATGTCTATATTTATAGACTAGGAATTAGTAACACACAAAAGGAGCATATCTCACAGAGTGAACCATTTTGACACAGTTCTTACCTGAATGGGAGATTCGCTCACGAAGACGTCTTGGGTGTAGCGAGGTGAAGACGTGTGCAGAGTAGCGGCTGGCTGGGTGTAGCGAGGTGAAGATGTGTGCAGAGTAGCGACTCGCTAGCAGGAAAGTTGAGTGAGCGACAAGGGCTGGACCACGCGATGCTGACGTCTGGGATGTCGCCACGGCTGATGATGACGCGTCTCTGGAGCAGTTGACAAGATGACCTCCACGTTGGTGTTGGCAGGATGGCTGACCTTGCTTGACACGTCTGGATGTGATGACAACACTCCCCGGCGGTGGCGCTGTCTTGATACCCTTGCAAGCGACACAGTGTCAGCAATGCAATAAAGACGTATCTTCACTGCATTGAGGTACGGGTGATGGAGAACGTAGCCGGCCGTGGGTTCCGCCCTTAACGTCCACAGGAGGGAGCACCAGGACTGTGTCAGGTAGGCTTGTATGACTGCTGGCAACGCCAGACGTAGAAATATGAAGTAGATGTGACGGTCGTCTGTGGTCACGTGGGTTCTTACGTCACTGCCACCATTTGTAAGGTTGAGTTGATAGGAAGGAAATCAGGTCTTCTTCGTCTGTAGTACTCAATGAAGATCAGGCGGCCTTTGTAGATTTATTACAGATAAACGTGTACGTCCATCTGTAGTACTCTGGGCTAAAGTCTTATGACACACTACGACACACTCTAGTGAACAGTGTGACGATGCTGGCTAGTGTGTCCCCTTAGGTCACACTGGCAGGGGTTGTATGGGAGTCCGTCATCACCCATTCAACAACGTGTTCAAATAACAGATCAGCTCTTACGTGTTCAAACATCCTGATTAACAGTAGCCCGTGGGAACAGTGAGCCTGTGGGAACATGCATCTAACTCTATGTAACTCACAGTAAAATGATAATAACAAATATCTAATGAAAAGTTAATGGTAGTGTGCGTGTGTCTTACATGAGGACGTAAAGAATCAGGTACAAACATAATGGTTATTGTGATAAATAATTTGTTTATGATAAATGTGTATTGTGTTGCATTATGATAGTTGTTCAGAACCAAGTTCTTTCAGCCAGAATCCTAGAACATTAAAGATTAAAATAGTTGTGAAAAACATAAACATATACATAAGTAAACTATAGAATATATTTTCTTCTGGGTATCTGAAAAAAAAGAACAAAGAGCTAGTATTTCATCTTTTAACAAAATATTTACATCTATGTCCCTTTTCTTTCATCATCATTTCTTATGTTCACTTGTAATAAATGCCTCTTATCTAACATAAAAATTCTGTATAGGTATTTGATTAATGTTCTCCAACGTCGCGTTGTATAACTCTTCGTTAGTGAAGTTCATTTCGTGTAATGGATCATGCATTACAAAGTTGTGTCTATCCACACAAGTGTTACACGTCCCAGGTAAAGATATATTCTAGAGATAGTGTATATCTAACATATATATGTGTTTTATAAATATTCATAAAAAGTTTTCCTGAGGGACAATACCTAAGACTTTCGTATTAAAGTTGATCAGTTGTAAGTGATCAAGCATTACAAAGGTGTGTCCATTACCACAGGTGCTACTGATCCCAGGTAAAGGTATTTCATCATCTTTGTATCTTTAACCTTTCTAGTTATAGATGTTTCATCCCTGATTCCATCCTCACAATCGATGTATGTGGTTTGTGTTGTCTTAACATATCATTAGTCAGTTGAAGTGGAGAACATGCTTCTGAGCCCACCCACTCTACTCTGTCTTATACATGCTATTCAAGAGGTGTTACCGGATTCCGCCTATAATTGTTTACACCGGGGGTAACAACTAACCTCCGGACGGCTTCCTCTTTTTACTTTTGATGATTTGAAAAATTTGTTAATCATATTTGGTTTTATGATGTCAACATGATTGTTGGAAATTGTATATAATAATCTTTATCTGTCATTTGATGAACTTTAATTCATCAAAGATAACGTTTGTGAATATTGATTGTTTATCTCTCGTTGTTACTGATCTAAGATTTTCATCTAACAAAATACTTTCATTTGACTCATAAAGAATATTCTTAAGAAAAACGTAAATAATTTGTCATTAGTTCTCATCACACAAAATAAAAGTCTGTTTTTCAAAGTTTTCTCAGAGGATGATGCTAACATTTTGAAGAGTAGAAACTCATAACTTAGACTCCTTGAACCTTGTGTTGATAATAATTACATCACTCTTCTCTAAACAATACTTTTCTACAGTGTGTAAAACCCGGATAAAAAGCCTGCAACATAAATAATGACGTAATTATCTTTATGTTATTGAAAATATTATTGATTTCTACATGTAAAACATTTATCTGCAAAATAGAAATTTTTATGTTAGATATGTTAATCTTAACGATATCACATTACATATATTTATGTACCTTGTGCTCCAGAAAAGTTATGGGATTTTATTTATTATCGTATCAAATGTTTACCTTGCATACAATATCCCATGTATTTTCACTAGAAGTACGCAAGTGAAATATATTTTTACCATATGTATTTACCGGTAATCAGTGATAGGTTGTTAGAATAAGTAAATGTGTAATACATTACCAGGGTAGTAAATCCTTCGTCCATCACAATATACCGTAAGAGTGTCTAAGGCTCACCCTAGCTGGGGTTTACATTGTTGAACAACGTAATGCTTTTTGGTCGGTTTAGGTTTCTTAATTGTTGACTACAGGGACGAGTTTATAAGGAAGTGAGGAATTTGGGAAGGGTTTATTGATGTGTGCCGGGAGTGTGGTGATGATGATGAAGGATCAGAGAAAATATATTATGTCGGAGGTCAATAGATCCTGGTGCTCGACCCAGAACCTTGACTAATCGTCTATAAGAAAGTGGTTGTTTATGTTTGGCCAAGTCCCAGCTTGGCAGGGGCTCTGGTCTTATGACACACTGTTATCTGCCTTTATTTGTCACGTTTTTTTCCCCTTAGACTGAACTGATAATAACATTAAGAGTTAGAAATCTATCTAAACACACTATGCTATCATATGAATTTTATGTTTTGAATTTGTAAATGATTCCTGAAATGTACATAAGTCGATGTATCATTACACTTGACATATGTTTCAAGAAATTTATCTCTTCATTTTTGTCAATTTAATGAATAATGGCTCGTGTCAGTGTGTCTGTCCGTCAGTGCAGCAAGTCAAGCATTACTCCACCGTACAACAACTACAACATGGCTTGTGTCAGTGTGTCTGTCCGTCAGTATAGCAAGTCAAGCATTACTCCACCGTACAACAACTACAACATGGCTTGTGTCAGTGTGTCTGTCCCTCAGTATAGCAAGTCAAGCATTACTCCACCGTACAACAACTACAACATGGCTTGTGTCAGTGTGTCTGTCCCTCAGTATAGCAAGTCAAGCATTACTCCACCGTACAACAACTACAACATGGCTTGTGTCAGTGTGTCTGTCCCTCAGTATAGCAAGTCAAGCATTACTCCACCGTACAACAACTACAAGGTCACAAATGAGGGGACAAATAACATATAGGTTGGGTCACGGAAAATGCCTAATGAGCTGAGGAAAAGGAAGGACATTACATACACTGGCTTTATCACTGAATCACTTTGTGATGGTTGTGAAATATTGATCATGTGTAGAAGATGGTCCTTGTACATGAATCATGCTATATATAAGTTTCACAATATGTTATAATGGTGTCTTTACCTGGTGAACTGATATGTGATATAATAGATGTGATCTGTCTTGTTCTGTACTTCTCTTTGAAAATATCAACTTTAGATTTATATCAAATTTTTCCTACATGCAATGAAATCGTGTTTGCGAGTTAAACAGAATCTTATGACATTGCAGGAAGATCTTAACAGGCTATCGTTGTACAGTGTACAATGGCCAGTGATATTCACCGTAGACATATGTTTACACTGTGTACACATAGCAGGCAAACTACAGTATCATCTTAAGATGTGGAAATAAAACTATCAAGGCAGGAGAAAGATTTAGGTGTCATCATTAGTAGAGATGTAAAGCCAAGACAACAGTGTATTAATGTACGTAATAAGACTAACAGGCAACTTGGTGTCATGTGTTAGTAGCAAGAATGAACAGGTAACATTACAGCTATAGTTAGTCACACACCACTTACATTGTGCTGCATATATTGCTAATTATATTTGTGTACAAAAATACCTCTGATGGCATTCAGAGACGGATGATGATAATGTCATTAGAATTTCCCACATGAAGACATTAAGATAACAAGACTTACATTATCTGTAAGGACAGAGGGTGAAGGATGATATGATAGAAGGTTAGATAATCTGGTATGTTTATTAATGCGAGTTACACCTTACATTATTACCTGCGAACACAAAATATTTATTCTCATTAATTACATATTCATATTGTCAGAGAGAATAATATAATTAGTTGTCGACCAGAGAGAGGATGAAACAGGAGCAAAACTCTATGAATTATTAGATTTATTGATCATATAATGATCGTTGAGCCTGAATCCATAATCATATACATGAATTTACAACTGAGGAAAATACTTTTGTTGTTAGATTTGTCAAGTGTCATGCTGAAATGTAGTTTGGTCTCATTGTTAGGTTTAGCAGCAGGTCTCTGCTTCACGGGTCTATGGTGTCGTTGTTAGGTTGAGCAGCAGGTCTCTGCTTCACGGGTCTATGGTGTCGTTGTTAGGTTGAGCAGCAGGTCTCTGCTTCACGGGTCTATGGTGTCGTTGTTAGGTTGAGCAGCAGGTCTCTGCTTCACGGGTCTATGGTGTCGTTGTTAGGTTGAGCAGCAGGTCTCTGCTTCACGGGTCTATGGTGTCATTGTTAGGTTGAGCAGCAGGTCTCTGCTTCACGGGTCTATGGTGTCGTTGTTAGGTTGAGCAGCAGGTCTCTGCTTCACGGGTCTATGGTGTCGTTGTTAGCCTCTCTAGGTGTATGTACTGGTCCTCACCTCAACCCGGCCCTGTATCTGATCTTGTCTAACAGGTAGTTTGTTGTTGAGAGATTGTCCATGTTCCTGCCTGGCACGGGACCTTATCATACGACGGTTCGCTGTGTACAACGTCAGGGGAAGTGTGTATCGTTGGATTCACCGGTTATTAACTGGTAAAGATCATTAATCCAGTATCTCTACCATACGACAAGCCATTCACATTACAATATTTGCAACATGATAACAGGAATGTACATATGTTGATAGATGTTGATGGTTATGAGTAGCAAAGGTCATTAAGCCTGAAGCCATACCATACGTCAAACATTGAAAGTACATTAAATGTATAACAAGATGTATATAATGATGGTGGATACAGTGACAATGTACAGTTAAAGGTCATTGAGCCACAATAATGAAATAAACACTAAATACCTAAAAGCTAATGATAACTGGACACAAAAGCTATGAATGTCTGTCTTGATTATTGATGGTTTGGGGGGGGGGGGGGGGGGAGATGCTTATGGCAGTTGAAGGATTTTAAAATAGTTTGTTGTGTGTTGAGGAAGATAAGGATAGGAGGAGGGTAGTAGATCCTGGGTGGGGTCAACCCTAGTGCTTCATTGTCAATCAAGCAAAATAAGTAAGATAATTATCGAGGAAAGATAGATTTTTATGGGTTGATTTTAACGATCAGTGACCTATGAGTAAGGTCACAAGTTTTGCTTGATTTAGAAAAGGTATAAACCGTCATGACATTAATTATTTCTTGATACTGATGACTTAACAAAACAAATATGTTGCATTTGGACATCAATGATAAGGATATTTCAGTGTGTTTATGTTAATCTGTACTACTCGCAGCTCAGTGAAATTCATTTAATCAAGGGCATAAATTTTAGGATGGGTAATGCAATCTATTGGTCACTGATGCAAGTAATACAAAATGATTTTCAAACTTCAAAGGATTATAAGAAGTGATGCAAAGTGAAATTATGGATTCTGATCTCCATGAGTTATTGTTGATAAAATTTGTAAACAATTCACTTTCTTGTCCACATAATAAGTTTATGATGCGCTCGTTGTCTGTCTTGGACAATCGCATGTTTACCAAATGGCGTCCTAGCTACGTCTCTTCGTTGTATATCAAGTGACTGTTATATTTTTCTCTTGTGTCTCTCCTGATGATGTTATTGTTACACGAAAGTGCACTTGGGAACTTATCGTGTTTCATTTTCCCCGTGGACTCATAGGCAAGTGTTTTGGGAGCAGCTAAATGTGTGTGTCAGTGGTTTTGATGCACAAGACCGGGTTATAGTGATGGGTGATTTGAATGCAAAGGTGAGTAATGTGGCAGTTCAGGGAATAAATGGTATACATGGGGTGTTCAGTGTTGTGAATGGAAATGGTGAAGATGTTGTAGATTTATGTGCTGAAAAAGGACTGGTGATTGGGAAAAACGGGTTTAAAAAGCGAGATATACATAAGTATACGTATGTAAGTAGGAGAGATGGCCAGAGAGCGTTATTGGACTACGTGTTAATTGATAGGCGCGCGAAAGAGAGACTTTTGGATGTTAATGTGCTGAGAGGTGCAACTGGAGGGATGTCTGATCATTGTCTTGTGGAGGCGAAGGTGAAGATTTGTAGGGGTTTTCAGAAAGGAAGAGAGAATGTTAGGGTGAAGAGGGTGGTGAGAGTAAGTGACCTTGGAAAGGAGACTTGTATGAGGAAGTACCCGGAGAGACTGAGTACAGAATGGAAAAAGGTGAGAACAAAGGAGGTAAGGGGAGTGGGGGAGGAATGGGATGTATTTAGGGAAGCAGTGATGGCTTGCGCAAAAGATGCTTGTGGCATGAGAAGAGTGGGAGGTGGTTTGATTAGAAAGGGTAGTGAGTGGTGGAATGAAGAAGTAAGATTATTAGTGAAAGAGAAGAGAGAGGAATTTGGACGATTTTTGCGGGGAAAAAATGCAAATGAGTGGGAGATGTATAAAAGAAAGAGGCAGGAGATCAAGAGAAAGGTGCAAGAGGTGAAAAAGAGGGCAAATGAGAGTTGGGGTGAGAGAGTATCATTAAATTTTAGAGAGAATAAAAAGATGTTTTGGAAGGAGGTAAATAAAGTGCGTAAGACAAGGGAGCAAATGGGAACTTCACTGAAGGGGGCTAATGGGGAGGTGATAACAAGCAGTGGTGCTGTGAGGAGATGGAGTGAGTAATTTGAAGGTTTGTTGAATGTGTTTGATGATAGAGTGGCAGATATAGGGTGTTTTGGTCGAGGTGGTGTGCAAAGTGAGAGGGTTAGGGAAAATGATTTGGTAAACAGAGAAGAGATAGTAAGAGCGTTGCGGGAGATGAAAGCCGGCAAGGCAGCAGGTTTGGATGGTACTGCAGTGGAATTTATTAAAAAAGAGGGTGACTGTATTGTTGACTGGTTGGTAAGGTTATTTAATGTAAGTATGATTCATGGTTAGGTGCCTGAGAATTGGCGGAATGCTTGCATAGTGCCATTGTACAAAGGGAAAGGGGATAAAAGGGTGTGCTCAAATTACAGAGGTATAAGTTTGTTAAGTATTCTTGGTAAATTATATGGGAGGATATGGATTGAGAGGGTGAAGGCATGTACAGAGCATAAGAATGGGGAAGAGAAGTGTGGTTTCAGAAGTGGTAGAGGATGTGTGGATATGGTGTTTGATTTGAAGAATGTATGTGAGAAATACTTAGAAAAGTAAATGGATTTGTAAGTACCATTTATGGATCTGGAGAAGGCATATGATAGAGTTGTTAGAGATGCTTTGTGGAAGGTAATAAGAATATATGGTGTGGGAGGCAAGTTGTTGGAAGCAGTGAAAAGTTTTTATCGAGGATGGAAGGCATGTGTACGTGTAGGAAGAGAGGAAAGTGATTGGTTCTCAGTGAATGTAGGTTTGCGGCAGGGGTGTTTGATGTCTCCATGGTTGTTTAATTTGTTTATGGATGGGGTTGTTAGGGAGGTGAATGCAAGAGTTTTGGAAAGAGGGGCAAGTACGCAGTCGGCTGTGGATGAGAGAGCTTGGGAAGTGAGTCAGTTGTTGCTCGCTGATGATACAACGCTTGTGGCTGATTCATGTGAGAAACTGCAGAAGCTGGTGACTGAGTTTGGTAAAGTGTGTGAGAGAAAAAAGTTAAGAGTAAATGTGAATAAGAGCAAGGTTATTAGGTACAGCAGGGTTGAGGGTCAAATCAATTGGGAGGTAAGTTTGAATGGAGAAAATCTGGAGGAAGTAAAGTGTTTTAGATATCTGGGAGTGGATCTGGCAGCGGATGGAAACATGGAAGCGGAAGTGAATCATAGGGTGGGGGAGGGGACGAAAACTCTGGGAACCTTGAAGAATGTGTGGAAGTCGAGAACATTATCCCGGAAAGCAAAAATGGGACTTTTTGAAGGAATAGTGGTTCCAACAATGTTGTATGGTTGCGAGGCATGGGCTATGGATAGAGTTGTGCGTAGGAGGATGGATGTGCTGGAAATGAGATGTCTGAGGACAATATGTGGTGTGAGGTGGTTTGATCGAGTAAGTAATGCAAGGGTAATAGAGATGTGTGGAAATAAATAGAGTGTGGTTGAGAGAGCAGAAGAGGGTGTTTTGAAATGGTTTGGTCACATGTAGAGAATGAGTGAGGAAAGATTGACCAAAAGGATATATGTGTCAGAGGTGGAGGGAACGAGGAGAAGTGGGAGTCCAAAGTGGAGGTGGAAAGATGGAGTGAAAAAGATTTTGAGTGATCGGGGCCTGAACATGCAGGAGGGTGAAAGGCGTGCAAGGAATAGAGTGAATTGGAACGATGTGGTATACCGGGGTCGACGTGCTGTCAGTGGATTGAACCAGGGCATGTGAAGCGTCTGGGGTAAACTATGGGTTAAAACCAATCATTTGAGCACTCACCCTTATCCCCTTTGCCTTTGTACGATGGCACTATGCACGCATTCCACCAATCCTCAGGCACCTCACCATGAATCATACATACATTAAATAACCTTACCAACCAGTCAACAATAGAGTCACACCTTTTTTTAATAAATTCCACTGCAATACCATCCGAACCTGCTGCCTTGCCGGCTTCAATCTTCCGCAAAGCTTTTACTACCTCTTCTCTGTTTACCAAATCATTTTCCCTAACCCTCTCACTTTGCACACCACCTCGACCAAAACACCCTATATCTGCCACTCTATCATCAAACACATTCAACAAACCTTCAAAATACTCACTCCATCTCCTTCTCACATCACCACTGCTTGTTATCACCTCCCCATATATATATATATATATATATATATATATATATATATATATATATATATATATATATATATATATATATATATATATATATATATATATATATATATATATATATATATTATGCATTATTGATGTCTCTCGCGTTAGCGAGGTAGCGCAAGGAAACACACGAAAGAATGGCCCAACCCACCTACATGCACATGTATATACATAAACGCCCACACACACACACACACACACACACACATATACATACCTATACATTTCAACGTATATATACACATACATGCACAGACATATATATATATGCACATGCACATATTCATACATGCTGCTTTCATCTATTCCATCGCCACCCCGCCACACATGAAATGACAACCCCCTCACCCCGCTTGCGCGCAAGGTAGTGCTGGGAAAAGACAACAAAGGCCAAATTCGTTCACACTCAGTCTCTAGCTGTTATGTATAATTCACCGAAACTACAGCTCCCACAGGCCCCACAAAACTTTCCGTTGTCTACCCCAGACGCTTCGCGTGCCCTGGTTCAATCCATTGACAGCACGTCGACCCCGGTATACTACATAGTTCCAATTCACTCTATTCCTTGCACGCCTTTCACCCTCCTGCATGTTCATGCCTCGATCACTCAAAATCTTTTTCACTCCATCTTTCCACCTCCAATTTCTTCTCCCACTTCTCGTTTCCTCCACCTCTGAAACATATATTCTCTTTGATTTTGATTTTGATGATTTTTTTTGAGAAGTTTATCAAAACCAGACATTACCAACAAGTCCAACAATTTACCGATCGCTTTCAGTTCGCTTATACGAGAAATAGAGATGCAGAGGATGTAACTCTGCTTTATTGATTATGTTCTCGAGCTTATAAACAGATCTAATATTACCGATATACAACATTTTGTAGATTTTTCTAGTGCTTTCAACACCATTCAGCATCATATAATGATGCATAAACTTAATAACATGAATGTCAGTTCTAACTAAACTCTCTGGAATAATGTTTTCCTTACAGGAAGGCCTCAATATGTTCAATTTCTTACATGAAAAATTGGATATCATGAAACAAATACAAGTGGAGCCCGGAGGTGGACGGTGTGGTCAGCCAGTATACTAGTGAGCGTTGGTGTCATGTTCGCCAGATGGAGCACAGAGGTGGACGGTGTGGTCAGCCAGTATACTAGTGAGTGTTGGTGTCATGTTCGCCAGATGGAGCACAGAGGTGGATGGTGTGGTCAGCCAGTATACTAGTGAGTGTTGGTGTCATGTTCGCCAGATGGAGCACAGAGGTGGATGGTGTGGTCAGCCAGTATACTAGTGATTTTTGGTGTCGTGTTGGCCAGGTGGAGCACAGAGGTGGATGGTGTAGTCAGCCAGTATACCAGCAAGTGTTGGTGTCATGTTGGCCAGGTGGAGCACAGAGGTGGATAGTGTGGTCAGCCAGTATACTAGTGCGTGCTGGTGTCATGTTGGCCAGGTGGAGCACAGAGGTGGATGGTGTGGTCAGCCAGTATACCAGCAAGTGTTGATGTCATGTTGGCCAGGTGGAGCACAGAGGTGGATGGTGTGGTCAGCCAGTATACTAGTGAGTGTTGGTGTCGTGTTGGCCAGGTGGAGCACAGAGGTGGATGGTGTGGTCAGCCAGTATACTAGTAAGTGTTGGTGTCATGTTGGCCAGGTGGAGCACAGAGGTGGATAGTGTGGTCAGCCAGTATACTAGTGCGTGCTGGTGTCGTGTTGGCCAGGTGGAGCACAGAGGTGGATGGTGTGGTCAGCCAGTATACCAGCAAGTGTTGGTGTCATGTTGGCCAGGTGGAGCACAGAGGTGGATGGTGTGGTCAGCCAGTATACTAGTGAGTGTTGGTGTCGTGTTGGCCAGGTGGAGCACAGAGGTGGATGGTGTAGTCAGCCAGTATACTAGTGAGTGTTGGTGTAATGTTGGCCAGGTGGAGCACAGAGGTGGATGGTGTGGTCAGCCAGTATACTAGTGAGTGTTGGTGTCGTGTTGGCCAGGTGGAGCACAGAGGTGGATGGTGTGGTCAGCCAGTATACTAGTGTTGGTGTCATGTTGCCAAGTTATGTATGCAGATGATGCCGTTCTCCTAAGTCAATGTACAAATGATGATGACGTGTATCCGGAAGTTGAACATTTTACGTTATGATGTAATGATAATGACCTTGAACTCAATGTTCAGAAAACAAAACAAATGATTGTAAATCACATTAGCTTACCAGTGGCTCAGGTACATATATATGTTAATGGTGAACTTGTAGAATCTGTGAAGGAATGTAATTACTTGATAATGACTTTTCTTTCAATAGAAATATGGAGGCACTGTACAAAAACGTAATTTCTAGAATGTATTTTGTTAGGAATCTTAGCAGCCTTAAAATTAACACTAAAACTATAGATTTATTTTATACAGCTTTTATACAGTCAGTAATCTCATTATCATTCATATGTTGGTAGGCAAACTGGAATTCAGATCAAAACATAAATAGACAAAAGTTATCAAGAACTGCATTAAATTAGGAATACCAGTTCACTGCTAGAAATATACACAAAATGTTAATGAGGTAATAAATTACCTACGATGAAGAGATATTGTGTTTAGGATTATGAAGAGCAAGGAAGAAAATAGACCCAGATGAGCCAGTGTCCAGGCTCGGCCACTCCTCCATATTGTGTCCCCGGTAGTCACTTGGGCAGCGCTACTGTGCGTCGACTTCCTATTGGTGGACCGCTGCTGCTCGTGATTCATGATTGGTCCTCCGCGGTCCAGTGGCTACTGTGATTGGTCCTCTGCGGACCAGTTGTTACTGTGATACGTTCCCGTGGTATATTAATTAGGGCCGCAGTTGGCCGTGCTGTTCTTACCTTACCTGGTACATGTATAATGGACACACGTAAAACATGTTATCTTTTCCTATTTTTTCTTGAGAGAAATCTTTATAAACTTCAAAAACGGAAAGAGAAACACAAATGTCAAAACATAAATATATCTACTCACGTGTATATTCATATTTCTACATCTAGATGAAACAGACGAATGTGTTACATATTTTGAAATGTTACTCAGGACTGAACGTATGTATATTGATAGATCTTAATAAGTGGGAGCAGTTAAGGTCAGAACTGGTAAAAGAGGTCTTCCCTTATTTACCGGGTTTTTTTTTTTCTTTGGCTTAGCTTAGCTCTTTAGCTTAGTGAAGCATTCCCCCATTTCCTCCCTAAATTTCATTTGTGTTTATTTTCTATGTTTACTCTTCTCTTTTTGTGTTTACAGACAAGTGGTTGTTGACCGGTATTTCTGGTGTTGCTGGACCACTGGTACATCTCACGAAGGTTGTTTGGACACAATTGTGCGACCATGTGAGAGGTGATGACAGCAGGAGAACTCCACCCAGCTTGGTACGTCCAGCTGACCCTACTGTGGGGCGCTTGTCTGTCTGATCAGCTGCCTCGTATATTGTCTTAGAGAAGACGTAAGGTGTTACAAGTACCTTTTGTGTGGAGTGGTACCACACGCCACCCCAGAATCTGGGGTCTAGCCCCAGTGGTATGGACTCTAGTAAGCCAACCACTCACTACTGCCGTAGTGGGTAGTGGTGTTGACCGACCTACGCTGGACATTAAGTCCACAAATGCAGAATTTGTTATGTTACATGTGACCGGTTCAACGCTTCCCTCAACCCCTTCCTCATCAAGAAAGTGATTGATGGCCTGGCTCGATATTTCGCCTAAGGGCTGAGGAGTCTTATTCAAGAATTATTAACATCTTCATCCTAGCCGTAATGAACAGAAATAATTAACAGAGCTTTTATATCCCAGCTACACTGAAGGAAATAAATACAACTGAGAGGAGATCAGTTTCATACACATTGGTGGATGACTGATGGAAATTATAAAGTTCTTATTCGAATTTTGTCTTATCTTGATTTTGTTGATTTTCATTGACCAGTAAATCTTGACCTGCACAAGGTAAGGCTGCCAATAACTTTTGCACATGTCATCCAAAAACTATATCACTACACATCTTGTGCTTTATATTTTGAAACACAGAATGAAGAAGTTTGATATACCTTACTTGGGTCTGGTCATGTAGTGATGTGCTGGCTATCCTTATTTGACAATTATGTTACACATGATAGGAAAGCTGTGTGGTAAAACTGGAGGGATGAAGGAACTTTATTTAATGGAAGTGCCAGATACTTCTTGCTTCCTGTTCTCTACAGTCTGCTATATTGAAAACTATCCTGTGTTTGTTGATAAAACTTTATGAATATTTGATATTCATGTAAAAAGTGGAGTGCATGAATGAATTAGTATGAAATATACAATAATGAAAGAATACTTGTAATATCTGGAAAAAATCTAAACTTTACATTTCAGAATAAAAACATTGCAGTTATATTTCTGCTTGAACATTGCATTTTGTTTCACATTCTATTATTTATGCCTCCTTTTCTCTATAAGTCCTTATGAATGAATGGAATGGCTACAAAAGCCAAAATGAGTTCAAAACTAATTCAGCTGATTTATGGGTAAACCATAGCAATGAGAGAAATACATATGAAAATTATTGGTTTGATGCAAGGTACAAAAAAAAAAGGCAACTGCAGGTGTACATCACATAGCAAAGAGTAAGTTAAACAATGAAACAATTTACAGGATTAGTAATATTACAGCCATTTTTGTTGGTGAAGCCATAATGCAAGAATAAACTGAAGTCCAAATAATAAGAATCAAAAGTACATAATGTGTTGTGAAAACTGGTACCAGAATGAAGTAATTAAACACAAGAAGATAAGTATCAGCATAAAACAGAAAATCCATGAAATGATAAAATTATTAACGTAATAATGATAGTTACACCAAAATGAATATTTCATGCAGTTTCAAGGAAAAACAAACAAGCTCAACTAAATACTTTAAACAACGTGGCAACATGAGGAAAAGAAAAAAGCTTTGGAATTGTTTTACATCTTGTACGACAATGTTACATCACAATAAGAGTATTCTCTTAAACAGGGTCATCTTGGGGCTCAGCGAAGTCATTCTTTTCAAATTACAGTTTCGAAACAACACCCAAATATATAAGGCCATTCCTTTCAAATTACCGTTTGGAAACAACACATAAATATATAAGTACGACTGGAAATTTTAGGTAGGCTAAACATTAATTGAAAACATCAGGGGAGACCCATTATGAAGAAGAGCAAAGTAACTTGTCAGCTTTACCTTTTACTGCAGATAATATCTGAAGAATTAATTTCAATGAGTCCTTAACTTTACAGAGATGCAGAAGTGTCTTGTTCCTCTGAAAAATATAAAGAACAAAATGCTAATCAGCAGCGTAGTTACAAGAGGATGGAGGGTAGGCCCCAGGAACCACCGACTGTTTAGGGTTTTTATGATATCCAATTCTGCCTAGCTCCTAGGTTGCCATCCAGTCAATTTGGCCGTGATAATCTTGGCAAATCTATCCCCAAGGTTCCCAAATATCTAAACGCCAGTGGTAAATAGCACCTCGACTTAACTCAAAATATCACATATTGTTTACTTGACACTTATAGAACCTAGCTTTCATGTGGTAATCAATAAGATTTGAAAAAGAACTTTGTCTAAATACAACACAAACACTTTAAACAGCTAATGTTAGAAATGAAAAGAAAAGTACTAATCAATAATAACAAATATAAACAAACCGTAACTTTTATTCTGTCCCTTACCACCATGCATGTCTGTTCAAACAAAACAAACTGACCAAAAATAATTCTTTATGAACGTCTCGATTAACTAGAATTTCCCAAGAAACAATAACATATAAGAGAAGTTTTAGTCTGCAAACAAAACAAATACTTAAAACAGCTAACACAAAAGTAAAAAATAGATATCATAAATGATCATAAATTAAAGCCAGTAACTATCAATAGCTGTCGCTTACACTCACGACTGGCTGACCCGTACCATATTTTGGTCTTCCGCTTCACGTACAAATCTTGACCTATAACAATTCTAAATTATAATTAATATAATTTTCTATAATCATTATATTACAATTTTCTTATGTTAATAATTAGTATAACAAACACAAACAAAAACTGTAGAACTATCAGAAGAGAAATTTCAGGCAGCAACTATGAACAAGGGGGAAGGTTTGATCATTTCTCTCCTGCTCCTGCCTCTCTCTCCGTCTCCCATATGGCCTTCCCATACACCAAGATGATATATATATATATATATATATATATATATATATATATATATATATATATATATATATATATATATATATATATATATATTTATATATATATATATATATATATATATATATATATATATATATATATATATATATATATATATATATATATATATATATCTGGCCAATTCCCTGATCAACTTTGTTAAAGTAGGTTGCATAAAATATACAAAATCACTAACCTCATTACAGGTTACTATATTATAAGAAATAATTTCATAGATTTTTGTTTATACTCCATAGATTTGAGACACTTTAAAAGCCTAGCTTGTATACTAAGATTTTCATCCTCTGAGCGAAGCCATACAATAATCGTCCTTATCTACTCTGAGCATTGGATATCCTCCTGATGATCAAGATTGCTGTTTTGGTTGTCCGTTTCCCTTGTTACTGCTACGCCTCACTGCACACCTTACATGAGTGCCTTCCACAGTATTAGGGACAGCTGCTGGGCCTCACTGTAGCTACTTCTGGGACGGTTGCCAATCTTCCTCGTATTCCCTCATGACCACAGCGCCAAACCGACTCCCGCCATCAGGCCGAGACGCACAAACATTTCTGACAAAATTGAGACAACCGCTTTCGCGTCAGTTTTGACACCAAGTGAATTTATACGACAATTACGCTCAAGATGCTTGGTTTTTCGTTCATGGATTGAACAGAAGCAACCAACGATGGTTGCTACTGCCCAATCCATGAAGTCCCCCCCACCACGGAAAGGTAACCAAGCTTCGGGGGGGATGGGTGTTTACCCTGACGCCAACGGAGAAACTCAATACAATATTTTTATTATAACTTTCCTTAATCTTGAAAAATGAATCAATCAGAGGGAAGAATAGCCCCAGTCATATGAAGATTGGCTAACCGAATCCTTGCGCATTGTGTAGAAAGTGATTTCTTTGACGGTTGCTTTATGGAAGGCACGGTAGCATCGGAAGAGTTTCATTTTTTCTTTGAAGACGAAGGAAATTATCCCCGTAAATTTATGTATTTTTTTTGGGCGGGATAATGTTCCCATTTTTTTTCTTTCTTTGTTTTCATCGTCCCTATGTAGCTATTATGTGCCATCCACTACTTCCGCTAGATTAACGTAATCCTTGGCGGGGCGAAACTAAAGTTGTCTTGGTGTTGGTTCCTCAGTTATAACCCAAACACAAACACAAACACACCTCCAGTGTCCACTCTAGGGCCGTGTTCTCCTGCAGCACCAGCAGGAAGAAAGAACTCCGGTTCGTCACAAACTGAATCTTTTGGCACGGGGAGCGTGTGTCATCTCGACACGCCTTTTAACGCCCGTACGTGGTGCGGAGTGCAGTCGGTCTGTAACGTAGGACATGTCATGTGTTATTGGTCCCAGTCGGTCTAGAACGCTGGGCCTGACATGTGTTGGGGGACCAAGTCGGTCTTGAATGGTGGGCCTGACATGTGTTGGGGGACCAAGTCGGTCTTGAATGGTGGGCCTGACAGGTCTTGAGACCTGCCATGTCTCCATGAAGGTGGGCCTGACAAGTGGGGTGGGCTGCATTTCCTCATGGATGGTGGGTCTGGTAGGGCGTGTGGGCTGCAGTGCCACTTGAGTGGGCGAGGTCACTTGGTCAGCATCAGTGGGACGGTGAGGTTTCACTTTTGCACAGCGACCGTTGACGGAAAGTGGTGTCACGTCGGCAAGAAGTGCCTTCTTGTAGGAGGCATAGCAAGGGGTACTGGATAACGGCAATCCCGCGGTGGTTCTCGTACGTGGATGCAGCCAGGATACTTCTCCGTGGTGGGGCTCGCTTCGTGGTTGGTGGATGTGGCCCTCCCCGCCACATGGTCACAGTGGTTGACCTATTTTACGTCAACACATTACGAGGTCAACCTTCACCAAATCCATATGCCGTTCATACCAGCTTCACCCATATTCCATTTCCTCCAATTCCAATTCTGAGTATTCCACCTCCATATCCACAGAGCCAAATTCCACTCCATCCATGACTTCCACGTCCGGGTATTCCACCAATTCCACTCCATCCATCTCTTCAACGTCTGGGTATTCCACATCCATATCCACACAGCCAAATTCCACTCCATCCATCACTTCCACATCTGGGTATTCCACCTCCATGTCCACACAGCCATAGCCCATGTCAGATACATGGACATATTCAAATTCCATCTCCTGGACAAAGGAGGATCGTCCTACCTCCTTGATGAACATTATTATATTGAAGTGTTCGAGGAAAGGTTGAGGGAGCTTGCAAGACGGAGCAGAGATGTTCACTCGACAGAGGTCACAGCTCAAATGATGCTCTCGGTCCCGGCTCCCCCCCTTATATACCCTGGGAACTGATCATATCCTAGCATAGCTTAATGTAGAGAAGTCTAATATAGTGAAGTCAATACTTTAATACAGTTAAGTTTATTTCTCAATAGTTTAATACATGTGCCTGACAACAATTCCTTCACCCGTACAATGTCCCGTCACAGAACACAAGGATTGTCATTATAATTCGTTTTTATCAGCAGAAATTAGATTAAAGTGACTAAAGATAAGTGGTTTAATATGTTATGTGTGTTCTCTGTCATCATAAAGATGGCCATCTACCCTGATGTGTAAGGAAAAGATCAATTTTGCCGAGGCTGTGGTGAAGATAAGAACACAATGATATGATAATGTGGTCATACAATGGTGTAGTCAAGATGTTGTGTTAGAACTATGTAGTGAAGATGGGAGTGTAGTGAAGAGGAGGATTTAGTGAAAATATATATGTTTCTTCACGCTGAGCCATTCCATATAGATAAATATATCTATAATCTAATTGCGGTAAATTACCATATGACTTTAACGGCACCAGCCAGCAGGAAAGATGTCGGATATAGGAGTGACTGAATATTTTGTCGGGTACAGAAATAATTGAATATTTGGTACGATCGATCAAAATGCTTTTTATAGGCAAATAATTTCCGATTTTTCATATGATTTTCTCATCTGTTGGAACTGGTTTAAGTAATTAAGGATATGAAAACCGATGGAAAAGTTCAGTTTAACGCTTTTACGAATGTCTTACTGCATGTTTGGGAAGAGCAGTAAACTACAGGAATATATTGGTCTAATGTCCCCTGCTCGTCCAACAGCAGATATTGTATGGTCTGAGACATTATTTCTGGTGGAGGTGGAGTCTCTCCGGCATTGCGTAAATCACTTCCACAAACTTGCGCCATTTTGCACAAATACAGATCCGATATGATGCATTTCCCAGCTCTGTTACGTTATGGACCCTATTCATCCTAGCCTAACCTAGCCTAAATAAAAAGGTGTGGAATAATGTGCAACATTTCTCCTTCATTATAAGTGATAATAAACCTAGGCTATACAGCAACCAGGAACGTCCATATTTGTCTAACTTCTCACATGTCTGTGTCATCTGTCTGCAAACATGTCGACCATTACCATGAGGGCAATTGCGGCTTTTGATTTTGAATATCACACGTTTCCTCTCTGCCGTGAGATCTTCATACTTAAATAAAATGGTGGGCCGTAAGAAATATATGTCCATCGAAGGTCAACTATATGGCTCAGTTCCATCATCAGTTTCTAAGAAAACTGAAAAGGTGAGGTCCCACCGAGATTCGAACTCGGATTGCTGGATCCAGAGTACAGAGTGCTAACCCTTACACCATGGGACCTGATAAGAAAAGATGTGATTTCATCTAAATGTTTTACATATAATCAACCAGAGGCCATTCCTCCCTCCCTGCCTGCAGGGTTCAAGGTTTTCTAGAAGGTTCTCGAAGATTCTGGGTAGGAACTGCCATTGAGAGGACGTAGTTATACGTATCATTAATGATATTGTTGTTGACTTTCTGATTTAGAAAGATAGATAGATAGATAGATAGATAGGTAAAAAACAGATATTAGATAGATCGATAGATACGTAATGCTGTATATATCAACTTTCACAGAAATCATTGATATCAGCGTTCTTCTGCAAGAAATACATGTACATGGATGTAGTGATAATATGGGTTAGGTATAAGACCAGTCGTGTTGAGATTGTAGTGAATGTGACCATTGACTTCAACCTTAATGGTTTAGTGAAGATAAAGTTGTAGTGAAGATAAATCTTGAAGTGACTCATAAGGTTGTTGTGAGTATAAGGATGCATCGTAAATGAGTACTTCCTACCTGAAAGTCAACAATTACAAAATTGATCAAGTATAACAACATCCTCGGACAACCAACTACAAACACCAACCATAGAGTGAACCTGACTGTTACCTAACGACGACCTCTCAAAGGTAATGATCTTACCAGAATCTTCGAGAACCTTCTAGAAAACCTTGAACCCTGCAGGCAGGGAGGGAGGAATGGCCTCTGGTTGATTATATGTAAAACATTTAGATGAAATCACATCTGTTCTTATCAGGTCCCATGGTGTAAGGGTTAGCACTCTGGACTTTGGATCCAGCAATCCGAGTTCGAATCTCGGTGGGAACTCATCTTTTCAGTTTTCTTCGATACTGATGATGACAGCATTATTCTGTACGTTATGTATACATTCATATATATACATAGATATGTATATATAAACATATATATGGAATAATATGATTTTATCAATAGCCAGAGACCATTCCTCCCTCCTTGCATGCAGAGTTCATAGTTTTCTGGAAGGTTCTAGAAGATTCTGGTGAGATAATTGCCATTGAGAGGACATTGTTATACTTCATATACCATTGATTTTATTATTGTTGACTTTCAGATAAAGATAGATATATAGACAGATAGATAGATAGATAGATAGTTAGATTGATAGATTGATAGACCGATATTTAGATAGTTATATAGATAGATAAATCTCATCAATACTGTATCTTACTCCATCTCCTGTTGCTGGACATATGTTCAACCAAGATTGAGAAAACCTTCAGTAGACCTTAATGTAAAGCAAGATAATAACAAAACCTGCAATAAAAGAATACGATCAACTCCCCAGTGCAGAAATATTGTGACCAGAAAGTCTTCTAGCAAGATGTCAGACGCTTCCACGGGAATCACAAACATAACATCAAATATCTGAAAGTCAACAATAACATAACTAATGATGATAATGAAAATATAACGAGAAAAATGATAAACATATGGAAAATAGTGTTCTAGATTATGCCTCTAGAAAACAGAAACTTTAACGAAAACTGTGAAAAGAAATACCCATCTGGCTGATACGACACAGTAAAAGAACCATCCCACAACAAACTCTAAACTGAACCTGACTGTCCCCTAACAACGTCCTCTCAATAGTATTTATCTTACCAGAATTTCGTAGAACTTTCCAGAAAATCAAGAACTCTGCAGGCAAGGAGGGAGGAATGGCCTCTGGCTGCTGATGATAACCACATTATTCTATATATATACTTTTACCTACAACCGAAGGTTGACCGGCCAGCCCAAGTGGCTACAGAGGTTGTATCCATGAAAGAAACGGACCCACCAGCAGACGAATTCGGTTGGCAGGTTGTATCGAAGAAGAGGAAAAAGAAGGTTGCCCAACCAGCCCAACCAGAAGGGTGTAGCAAAGAAACGAAAGAAGGCTGCCCAACCAACCTGGGTGGTAGTAAGGATGGCTGCTCCACAACCCCAGGTCGTTAGGCAGACTGTAGCCATGGAAGAAAGGAAGGCTGCTCGTCCACCAGCCCAGGTACCCAGTGAGCGTGTAGCTATGCTGGCTGACCCACCAGCCCGGGTAGATAGCTACGCCCAGATGGCTATATCGGGTGCAGTAAAGAAGCAAACCCCACAACTACTTCACGAGGTTTGCAAGCCTGCACCCAAAAAGATGAAGACGAAGGTTGCCACACTACCCAATGCACCACCACATGTCTAGAAAGGGAAAAGGTGGACAGAATGGCTGGAGGTCCCACTCCAACAACAAAATCACCTTAGGAGCCGAGTTCCATCCATTATTGAAAATATATATATATATATATATATATATATATATATATATATATATATATATATATATATATATATATATATATATATATATATATATATATATATATATATATATATATATATATATATATATATATATATATATATATATATATACAAACTACATTGCAACTTACATATAAATAGAATCATCAAGCTTCACTATATTAACTTTACTATATTTAAATATAAACAAGGTCTAACCGAGGTTACTTGGTTGAGCAAGACGTGAGAATATCATCAACTGGCCCTCCAGCCCTGGGTTGAAATTGTCGTTCTGACGTATTTCGAGTTCAGTGCTGATACAGGACCATTGATTATAGGACTGTCTTGTTAGTCTGTGTAACTTCGCCTGACCCGATCCACATCTTCAATGGCTTTCTGTTACTACAAACGGGATTACAAAGGAAAGGCTTCCTTTGTTAGTTTCATGAATACCTTCGTTCAAATGAAGGGAAAGACTATTACTATGAAGCGGTACCTTATCAGCAGGAAAGAGCTGCAGCAACGGTATGAAAGTTACTGCAAGATACATAACGAGCCCGTGGCTTCCAACGTAAACATCGGCCGCCATTTGGGTTCACTCGGCATCATGTGTGACACCAAGATTGGACCCGTTGGGAAACAGGAACGATACTATTCTGGTATCATGTGGCTCGATGGCGCAGGATCACCAACTGAAATGCAAAGAAAATGGAGAAAGCCGCCCAAACGTATCATGAAGGCCGTGCAAGAGAAGATCGAGAGGAATCGGTTGAGAGACGATATCGCTCACAGTATATTGAAATTTATACCCAAGACTTCCCCTGATCTCCAGACACAGCCAGTCACAGAGACCACCAGCCCCGCTCCCCAGACACAGCCAGTCACAGAGACCACCAGCCCCGCTCTCCAGACACAGCCAGTCACAGAGACCACCAGCCCCGCTCCCCAGACACAGCAAGTCACAGAGACCATCAGCACCGCTCTCCAGACACAGCCAGTCACAGAGACCACCAGCACCGCTCTCCAGACACAGCCAGTCACAGAGACCACCTGCCCCGTCCCCCACACAGAGCCACAAGATCCTGATATTGAGGAAGCAAATGAATTTCTCGATGATTTTTTGCTTTCACTGGAGAAGAACTGATGAGTTCCTTATAGACAAGACAAAATGTTAAAAAAGGAATCTATATAAGTTCACTTATGGAGTGAGATCTTTGACGGAGCTGTGCTGCCTATAGCACAGCCTACCAAAGGGTGATCTTTGGTGTCGTGCAGTAACCTCATGAGGGCGGAGTCCGGCTACACTTTCTTTACCGAGGAAAAGATCTCTGCACTAATAGACAACTGTCTTAGCAACACTTATATGAGATGAATAGATGGATGCTCTAATGATCGAAAATATACAAGTGTTAGAAGTACTGACAACTATATACATTCGGTTAGCCAATCTTCATATGACTGGGGCTATTGTTCCCTCTGATTGATTCATTTTTCAAGATTAAGGAAAGTTATAATAAAAATATTGTATTGAGTTTCTCCGTTGGCGTCAGGGTAAACACCCATCCCCCCCGAAGCTTGGTTACCTTTCCGTGGTGGGGGGGACTTCATGGATTGGGCAGTAGCAACCATCGTTGGTTGCTTCTGTTCAATCCATGAACGAAAAACCAAGCATCTTGAGCGTAATTGTCGTATAAATTCACTTGGTGTCAAAACTGACGCGAAAGTGGTTGTCTCAATTTTGTCAGAAATGTTTGTGCGTCTCGGCCTGATGGCGGGAGTCGGTTTGGCGCTGTGGTCATGAGGGAATACGAGGAAGATTGGCAACCGTCCCAGAAGTAGCTACAGTGAGGCCCAGCAGCTGTCCCTAATACTGTGGAAGGCACTCATGTAAGGTGTGCAGTGAGGCGTAGCAGTAACAAGGGAAACGGACAACCAAAACAGCAATCTTGATCATCAGGAGGATATCCAATGCTCAGAGTAGATAAGGACGATTATTGTATGGCTTCGCTCAGAGGATGAAAATCTTAGCCGTCAAAATCAACAAGTAAAATAACTAGTAGTTAGTGGTAGTGAAGTGGAATTACCGCATTTCTGTGGTCTTAATAGTAAAACGAAACTTTTCGTTTTCTCCATCAATCTAGAGGTGTTGTAGACCACCATCCTTAAGGTTGTAAGGTAATGGTAACTACAAGGTTATGACCTCAGCAAATTTGTGATGGAAAGTGCAGGAAATGTGGTAATGTATATAATATAAATTATAAATTTATATATAATATAATATAAATTGAAATATAATATAAATTATAAATTAGTTGTATAATAAATGTGTAGTAAAATTTTGTCCTCTCTGTTCCCGTTCATTAATTCAAATACAGGTAAGTTTTCTCTCTAACGAGGTGGGATAAGCTACGTGCTTGTAAATGTGGTGACTTTCCCTTCATTACCACAATGGTGTGCTGAACTGAAGATGTAGAATTCCGTAGACGAATCCAAGATAGGAAATCAAACTACATCAAAAATTGAACGTATGCATCTTTAGATAGACATAAAACAAACGGACGGAGGGGCACACTGGAGCAAATGAATTTCAATATCACCACGTAAAGTAGGTCTTTCAACTAGTTGTGGCTTTAAAGCAAACTTTTTCTAGCCAAGGTTTAGTTAGCACCTAAACTAATCCCCACGACCTTACCTTAAGAAATATTTTCAGAAGGTACTGTCTGAACATATTTCTAAGGTAAGGTCATTTAGGTTTGGTTTAGATGCTACTCTAACCTAGGCTAGAAAAAGTTTCCTTTGCTTCAGAGCCCCAACTACGTAGACGGGCTACTGTTGATATTAAACAGTAACAGAAAGGTGATAAAACTGAGATGAAATGAATAAAAATATAGAATGGGTCAGTTGAAAGTTGAAGTATTTGCTAAATACAGTTTTAGACAGATCCAAATGCATCGTAAAGTCAGTCACTTAAATCACAATGTTGAATATCATTTTAATTGTTGGAACTATTTACAGGAAGTAAAAATATCAAGTTTAAAGGGATGCCATTACAATAACTTCATATACCTGTATAGGATCTCTTAAACTTCTTTTCCCTGAAGCTGAATGGATTTAAGTCGCTTAATCTGCTCTCTGAATTTGTTTCTTAGACCAGTAATCATCTTTGGAGATTACCTCAGTAATTTCTCCATTCAATGTCTTCATTTTCAAATTAGTTGACGACCACAGCAGTACAATATCCAAGCTGGGATGGCTATGTTTTGGGAAGGCGAGAGGTCAGGTTATGCAAGAATGTTAGAAATGGCTTCCATCAGTTTCTACCCTATCTACTCTAAAAATTTAGGGTTATTAGAACTTAAAGATTTATGAGTAAATAATACTGAAATTTGGTTTAAAGTTGCCTGACCCAACATAACAACACCTTGGTAATGGTGACCTGATGAAGGATACTGATCCTAACCTAACCTATATTAACACCTGACTAGTGATTATATGATCAAGGATGCCTCAGCTATCCTAACTTTAACGTTAAGCTCTATCTCACTTTCCTTAACCTTTATTTTAAGGATAACATTAAAAGGGAAAACTCTTTAACATCGACGATAATATATTCTATGTACTCAAGTGATTAAAGTGGGTGGAGCCGTCCCAACATTACTTTGTAAAAATGGGCCTGGATAAGCAACACAAACGTATTAGGCTTTTATGATTTTTTTTTTTATTTTCTGTTTGATTTTGATGAAGAACCAATTTCATTATTACTTGAAAACTTATTGCCCTCCAGATGTAATTCAATTTACTACTTTCTCAATGGAATAAATAAAAAGGTTATCACCACTATTCAGTATTCTACCTTTCTTTAATAAGCACCTTTTGTACGTATGATCCACTCCTGCCATTCTATTGATATCTGCACACACAAACACACACACACACACACACACACACACACAAAGATATATATATATATATATATATATATATATATATATATATATATATATATATATATATATATATATATATATATATATATATATATATATATATATATTTTTTTTTTTTTTTTTTTTTTTTTTTTTTTATACTTTGTCGCTGTCTCCCGCGTTTGCGAGGTAGCGCGAGGAAACAGACGAAAGAAATGGCCCAACTCCCATACACACGTACATACACACGTCCACACACGCAAATATACATACCTACACAGCTTTCCATGGTTTACCCCAGACGCTTCACATGCCTTGATTCAATCCACTGACAGCACGTCAACCCCTGTATACCACATCGCTCCAATTCACTCTATTCCTTGCCCTCCTTTCACCCTCCTGCATGTTCAGGCCCCGATCACACAAAATCTTTTTCACTCCATCTTTCCACCTCCAATTTGGTCTCCCTCTTCTCCTCGTTCCCTCCACCTCCGACACATATATCCTCTTGGTCAATCTTTCCTCACTCATTCTCTCCATGTGCCCAAACCATTTCAAAACACCCTCTTCTGCTCTCTCAACCACGCTCTTTTTATTTCCACACATCTCTCTTACCCTTACGTTACTTACTCGATCAAACCACCTCACACCACACATTGTCCTCAAACATCTCATTTCCAGCACATCCATCCTCCTGCGCACAACTCTATCCATAGCCCACGCCTCGCAACCATACAACATTGTTGGAACCACTATTCCTTCAAACATACCCATTTTTGCTTTCCGAGATAATGTTCTCGACTTCCACACATTTTTCAAGGCTCCCAAAATTTTCGCCCCCTCCCCCACCCTATGATCCACTTCCGCTTCCATGGTTCCATCCGCTGACAGATCCACTCCCAGATATCTAAAACACTTCACTTCCTCCAGTTTTTCTCCATTCAAACTCACCTCCCAATTGACTTGACCCTCAACCCTACTGTACCTAATAACCTTGCTCTTATTCACATTTACTCTTAACTTTCTTCTTCCACACACTTTACCAAACTCAGTCACCAGCTTCTGCAGTTTCTCACATGAATCAGCCACCAGCGCTGTATCATCAGCGAACAACAACTGACTCACTTCCCAAGCTCTCTCATCCCCAACAGACTTCATACTTGCCCCTCTTTCCAGGACTCTTGCATTTACCTCCCTAACAACCCCATCCATAAACAAATTAAACAACCATGGAGACATCACACACCCCTGCCGCAAACCTACATTCACTGAGAACCAATCACTTTCCTCTCTTCCTACACGTACACATGCCTTACATCCTCGATAAAAACTTTTCACTGCTTCTAACAACTTGCCTCCCACACCATATATTCTTAATACCTTCCACAGAGCATCTCTATCAACTCTATCATATGCCTTCTCCAGATCCATAAATGCTACATACAAATCCATTTGCTTTTCTAAGTATTTCTCACATACATTCTTCAAAGCAAACACCTGACTTATGTAAGTAGGAGAGATGGCCAGAGAGCGTTATTGGATTACGTGTTAATTGACAGGCGTGCGAAAGAGAGACTTTTGGATGTTAATGTGCTGAGAGGTGCAACTGGAGGGATGTCTGATCATTATCTTGTGGAGGCTAAGGTGAAGATTTGTATGGGTTTTCAGAAAAGAAGAGTGAATGTTGGGGTGAAGAGGGTGGTGAGAGTAAGTGAGCTTGAGAAGGAGACCTGTGTGAGGAAGTACCAGGAGAGACTGAGTACAGAATGGAAAAAGGTGAGAACAATGGAAGTAACGGGAGTGGGGGAGGAATGGGATGTATTTAGGGAATCAGTGATGGATTGCGCAAAAGATGCTTGTGGCATGAGAAGAGTGGGAGGTGGGTTGATTAGAAAGGGTAGTGAGTGGTGGGATGAAGAAGTAAGAGTATTAGTGAAAGAGAAGAGAGAGGCATTTAGACGATTTTTGCAGGGAAAAAATGCAATTGAGTGGGAGATGTATAAAAGAAAGAGACAGGAGGTCAAGAGAAAGGTGCAAGAGGTGAAAAAAAGGGCAAATGAGAGTTGGGGTGAGAGAGTATCATTAAATTTTAGGGAGAATAAAAAGATGTTCTGGAAGGAGGTAAATAAAGTGCGTAAGACAAGGGAGCAAATGGGAACTTCAGTGAAGGGCGCAAATGGGGAGGTGATAACAAGTAGTGGTGATGTGAGAAGGAGATGGAGTGAGTATTTCGAAGGTTTGTTGAATGTGTTTGATGATAGAGTGGCAGATATAGGGTGTTTTGGTCGAGGTGGTGTGCAAAGTGAGAGGGTTAGGGAAAATGATTTGGTAAACAGAGAAGAGGTAGTGAAAGCTTTGCGGAAGATGAAAGCCGGCAAGGCAGCAGGTTTGGATGGTATTGCAGTGGAATTTATTAAAAAAGGGGGTGACTGTATTGTTGACTGGTTGGTAAGGTTATTTAATGTATGTATGACTCATGGTGAGGTGCCTGAGGATTGGCGGAATGCTTGCATAGTGCCATTGTACAAAGGCAAAGGGGATAAGAGTGAGTGCTCAAATTACAGAGGTATAAGTTTGTTGAGTATTCCTGGTAAATTATATGGGAGGGTATTGATTGAAAGGGTGAAGGCATGTACAGAGCATCAGATTGGGGAAGAGCAGTGTGGTTTCAGAAGTGGTAGAGGATGTGTGGATCAGGTGTTTGCTTTGAAGAATGTATGTGAGAAATACTTAGAAAAGCAAATGGATTTGTATGTAGCATTTATGGATCTGGAGAAGGCATATGATAGAGTTGATAGAGATGCTCTGTGGAAGGTATTAAGAATATATGGTGTGGGAGGAAAGTTGTTAGAAGCAGTGAAAAGTTTTTATCGAGGATGTAAGGCATGTGTACGTGTAGGAAGAGAGGAAAGTGATTGGTTCTCAGTGAATGTAGGTTTGCGGCAGGGGTGTGTGATGTCTCCATGGTTGTTTAATTTGTTTATGGATGGGTTGTTAGGGAGGTAAATGCAAGAGTTTTGGAAAGAGGGGCAAGTATGAAGTCTGTTGGGGATGAGAGAGCTTGGGAAGTGAGTCAGTTGTTGTTCGCTGATGACACAGCGCTGGTGGCTGATTCATGTGAGAAACTGCAGAAGCTGGTGACTGAGTTTGGTAAAGTGTGTGGAAGAAGAAAGTTAAGAGTAAATGTGAATAAGAGCAAGGTTATTAGGTACAGTAGGGTTGAGGGTCAAGTCAATTGGGAGGTGAGTTTGAATGGAGAAAAACTTGAGGAAGTGAAGTGTTTTAGACATCTGGGAGTGGATCTGGCAGCGGATGGAACCATGGAAGCGGAAGTGGATCATAGGGTGGGGGAGGGGGCGAAAATTCTGGGGGCTTGAAGAATGTGTGGAAGTCTAGAACATTATCTCGGAAAGCAAAAATGGGTATGTTTAAAGGAATAGTGGTTCCAACAATGTTGTATGGTTGCGAGGCGTGGGCTATGGATAGAGTTGTGCGCAGGAGGATGGATGTGCTGGAAATGAGATGTTTGAGGACAATGTGTGGTGTGAGGTGGTTTGATCGAGTGAGTAACGTAAGGGTAAGAGAGATGTGTGGAAATAAAAAGAGCGTGGTTGAGAGAGCAGAAGAGGGTGTTTTGAAGTGGTTTGGGCACATGGAGAGGATGAGCGAGGAAAGATTGACCAAGAGGATATATGTGTCGGAGGTGGAGGGAACAAGGAGAAGAGGGAGACCAAATTGGAGGTGGAAAGATGGAGTGAAA
>NC_092266.1:2218355-2240115 GCF_036320965.1 Panulirus ornatus
AAATGAAATGAAAAAATGAATGTCACATAATGGTTCAACCTCTGGCTATGGAAAGGAAATGTTTAATTTATTTACACAAACGTCAATAGTAGTTCTCATCAATTTAACCACTGTATCAATAAGATTCAATGTCCAAGCTACATTTTTTCCAATTTCACTATTTTCTTGTCAAAGCACCATGTATGAAAACTATCACTCCAGTAACACAACTATAAACATTTACTTCCCCTTTAAAAAAAGTTCTGGGGAAGTCTGTCTCGATACACTGCGGGACACTCTACCACCTGGCGAGGTTTGTGTTGCAATGGGTCTTGATTCACAAACGTAGTAGCATCACTGGTGGGCCAAGGTAGTTCCGTTGGCGAAGAGGAGCTCATGAAACATGTCAGAAAGCATGCTACTGCAGGCAGGAGTGAAGGCTGATGCAAACTGGTATCGCTCTGAATGATGTGATGGGGACGAGATGATCCTCTGACTCACGTCTGTTTCCTTGCGCTACCTCGCAAACGCGGGAGACTGCGACAAAGCAAAAAAAAAAAAAAAAAAAAAAAAAAAAATATATATATATATATATATATATATATATATATATATATATATATATATATATATATATATATATATATATATATATATATATATATATATGTATACATATATATATATATATATATATATATATATATATATATATATATATATATATATATATATATATAAATATTTTATTATTATTATTATTATTATTTTGCTTTGTCGCTGTCTCCCGTGTTAGCGAGGTCGCGCAAAGAAACACACAAAAGAATGGCCCAACCCACCCACATACACATGTATATACATACACGTCCACACACGCAAATATACATACCTATACATCTCAATGTACACATATATATACACACAGACACATGTACATATAAACACATGTACTTAATTCATACTGTTTGCCTTTATTCATTCTTATCGCCACCTCGCCACACCTGGAATAACAACCCCCTCCCCCTCATGTGCGCTAGGTACCGCTAGGAAATGACAACAAAGGCCCCATTCGTTCACACTCAGTCTCTAGCTGTCATGTAATAATGCATCGAAACCACAGCTCCCTTTCCACATCCAGGCCCCACAGAACTTTGCATGGTTTACCCAAGACGCTTCACATGCCCTGGTTCAATCCATTGACAGCACGTCGACCCCGGTATACCACATCGTTCCAATTCACTCTATTCCTTGCACGCCTTTCACCCTCCTGCATGTTCAGGCCCTGATCACTCAAAATATTTTTCACTCCATCTTTCCACCTCCTATTTGGTCTCCCACTTCTCATTCCCTCCACCTCTGACACATACATCCTTTTGGTCAATCTTTCCTCACTCATTCTCTCCATGTGACCAAACCATTTCGAAACACCCTCTTCTGCTCTCTCAACCACGCTCTTTTTATTTCCACACATCTATCTTACCCTTACATTACTTACTCGATCAAACCACCTCACACAACATATTGTCCTCAAACATCTCATTTCCAACACATCCACCCTCCTGCGAACAACTCTATCCATAGCCCACGCCTCGCAACCATGAAACATTGTTGGAACCACTATTCCTTCAAACATACCCACCTTTTCTTTCCGAGATAATGTTCTCGACTTCCAAACATTCTTCAAGGCTCACAAAATTTTCGCCCCCTCCCCCACGCTATGATTCACTTCCGCTTCCATGGTTCCATCCACTGCCAGATCCACTCCCAGATATCTAAAGCACTTTACTTCCTCCAGTTTTTCTCCATTCAAACTTACCTCCCAAATGAATTGACCCTCAGCCCTACTGTACCTAATTACCTTGCTCTTATTCACATTTACTCTAAACTTTCTTCTTTCACACACTTTACCAAACTCAGTCACCAGCTTCTGCAGTTTCTCACATGAATCGGCCACCAGCGCTGTATCATCAGCGAACAACAACTGAATCACTTCCCAAGCTCTCTCATCCCCAACAGACTGCATACTTGCCCCTCTTTCCAAAACTCTTGCATTCACCTCCCTCACAGCCCCATCAATAAAAAAAGACAACAACCATGGAGACATCACACACCCCTGCCGCAAACCTACATTCACTGAGAACCAATCACTTTCCTCTCTTCCTACACGTACACATGCCTGACATCCTCGATAAAAACTTTTCACTGCTTCTAACAACTTGCCTCCGACACCATATATTCTTAATACCTTCCACAGAGCATCTCTATCAACTCTATCATATGCCTTCTCCAGATCCATAAATGCTACTTACAAATCCATTTGCTTTTCTAGGTATTTATCACATACATTCTTCAAAGCAAACACCTGATCCACACATCCTCTACCACTTCTGAAACCACACTGCTCTTCCCCAATCTGATGCTCTGTACATGCCTTCACCCTCTCAATCAATACCCTCCCATATAATTTACTAGGAATACTCAACAAACTTATACCTCTGTAATTTGAGCACTCACTCTTATCCCCTTTGCCTTTGTACAATGTCACTATGCAAGCATTCCGCCAATCCTCAGGCACCTTACCATGAATCATACATACGTTAAATAACCTTACCAACCAGTCAACAAAACAGTCACCCCTTTTTTAATAAATTCCACTGCAATACCATCCAAACCTGCTGCCTTGCCGGCTTTCATCTTCCGCAAAGCTTTTACTACCTCTTCTCTTTCTACCAAATCATTTTCCCTAACCCTCTCACTTTGCACACCACCTCGACCAAAACACCCTATATCTGCCACTCTATCATCAAACACATTCAACAAACCTTCAAAATACTCACTCCATCTCCTTCTCACATCACCACTACTTGTTATGACCTCCCCATTAGCCCCCTTCACTGAAGTTCCCATTTGCTCCCTTGTCTTACGCACTTTATTTACCTCCTTCCAAAACATCTTTTTATTCTCCCTAAAATTTAATGATACTCTCTCACCCCAACTCTCATTTACCCTCTTTTTCACCTCTTGCACCTTTCTCTTGACCTCCTGCCTCTTTCTTTTATACATCTCCCACTCACTTGCATTTCTTCCCTGCAAAAATCGTCCAAATTCCTGTCTCTTCTCTTTCACTAATAATCTTACTTCTTCATCCCGACACTCACTACCCTATATATATATATATATATATATATATATATATATATATATATATATATATATATATATATATATATATATATATATATATATATATATATATATATATATATTCCTATGAGTCCACGGGGAAAATGAAACATGAAAAGTTCCCAAGTGCACTTTCGTGTAATAATCACATCATCAGGAGAGACACAATAGAGAAATATAACAGTCAGTTGATATAAATCGAAGAGACGAAGCTAGGACGCCATTTTGTAAACATGTGATTGTCCAAAACATACAACGAGCGTTCATAAACTTATCATTTTACAAAACTTATCATCAATAAACTTATCTAATTTGTATAGACCATCACTAATATTAAGATTATAATTCTTTGTGTATTTGATAATAAAAGATTCAATGGTATTTTTCTTAGAGAGTTAATAACTGGGATGGCGTTACTCCAGTCAATAAAATGATCATAGTTTTTAACATGATTAAACAAGGCATTTGATTCTTGTCCCGTTCTTATACTACATTTGTGTTGCTTAAGTTTAACAGAAAGATCCTTACCAGTCTGACCAACATAAAATTTATCACAGTTTCCACAAGGCACTTTATAGATGCAACCAAATGGCGTCCTAGCTTCGTCTCTTAGATGTATATCAACTGACTGTTATATTTCTCTCTTGTGTCTCCCCTGATGATGTGATTATTATACGAAAGTGCAGTTGGGAACATTTCGTGTTTCATTTTCCCCGTGGACTCAAAGCCAGAACATCTATTGTAGAATCTAACCCGTTCTGAACCATAGATGGAAGATGTTGGATCTTTACTTCATCGATGATTGGTAAGTTGATGTTTTGGGGAATTCGTCCTGAACTCGTGATAGTTCTCTCAATTTGTCCCAAATAATGATCATGAGAGCCGAACAATTTGAAACTGGAACTGATAAGAGTATATTGTTGTCCTAACTGAATGTGTCCCAGAAATAAATAAGATTTGGGATGATTAGGTGGGCAATGAATAAGAACATTTTGTAGGTCTGGGAAAAACAGTACGTGATACTGGTCCATACTTTCAATCCAAGGTTCATTAACAACAATTTCCTTAAAGGAACAAGAAGAAGAACATTTTGTTGATGCCCAAAAAGTAGTTGGTACTTACATGAATTTGTTTGTAAATTATGGAAAACCAAGGTATTGGGGGGTGGGGGCAAATCAAGTTGTCAAGCAATGGTTTATGGCACAATGCTAAATCATCCAAGGAGAGATGTGCAATCAATGAGGAATAAATATTTTATAATAGAAAGTTTATGTTATCAGCAAGGACTATAGTTTTTTGCGACCCTTTTGTATAATTAAAAGGGAATGGCATTACTTTCACAAGGCTGTAAGTATTGGAGTCAGTGAATGGTATGTGGATAATGACCACTTCGAGGATCACGTCAACCGTTAGTAAGGAGTAATAACTGGCCACGTGATGTAGAGGGAGAGCTGGGGTGCAACCGAATTACGTCATTGCTTGTTTAATGATACGTGTGAGGTCCGAAAAGGGAAAATATGATGGCGTGACAACTTGGTTTACTAGATTATTAACATCTTCCAAAAAGCCATTGAAATAATGTGCATGACAAGTGATCTGGGCATATAGACTATCAACATATGTGGAAATAGTCACTATAGCATATATGGGATTAAGAGACTTTGACAGTAGTGCTACATGTTGTGTCAAGTTATTAATAGTTAACATTATGTCAATCAAATATTTAGAATGTTGTTTTAAGATCTTAGCTTTAGCCTTAATATACCTGTTGTTAAGAAGTTGTTGAAATTCTAAGAATCTAACCTGATTCCTAACTGAATTAAGTTCTTCCTGAGTAGCAATACCAAACAAATATGATTGGAGGGACCCTACAAAATTAAGAAGACCTCTCTTGCTTCTCCTTTGCTTTTTCGTGTTCATCCTGGCATTAGTATTTACAGGAGATTCAATGTCTTGCATTATGTCATACAGAATCACACAGGTACTATTCAATTTCCAGGTCCACTGGTTTAACAAAGTTGGAGGAGGAGCAACACTAGAGTTTCTGATGGACGCACTGGTGTAACACTTGAGTAAGTTAGACCGTAAGCCAGGTACGGCCTCCAGATCGTAAGTGTAGGGTAGACCCTCCAGGCCCAACTTAACTGTGTCCCTCACGAGGCGGACCTCGCGGGGGGGGGGGAGTCGTGAGAACGGCGCCTGGTACTGCCATGGTGTCATATACAGGAAGACACCATAAGGACATGAGAAGGAAGAACTTGGAAAATGATAAACTTAGCAACTTCTTAAAGGTGAGGTCTTAATGAATACTGATGTGTCTGTGGTGGTGTTGTGAGGGTGGTGGGTTCTGGTGTGGGGACAGTCTGAACAGTGGTAGAAGGTGGTTGGGTGACATTGTTTGGGGTTTGAGAAGTACTGTCTGTTGTGGTACCGGGATGATCATGTTCACAATACTGTACAACTTTCAAGTGGTCCTCATGTTCTTCACGAATGTCACCTGTATTTAGATGTCGAACCCTAAACTTATGTCCCTTTAAATGCGCTAAGACTCTATAGGGACCAGAACATTTTGGGTCAAGTTTAGGAATCTCACTTCTATAGTTAAATTCCTGCACCATTACCAAGAGTCCGGGAGCCACGTACCTTTGATGGTTTCGCGGATTTATTAGCCTGGTTCGTGAAGGTTGTAGTGGCTTCACCTAGATTTTCCTTGATCCTTTGATGAATCAATTGAGTCGTGCGATATTTTTCCGCAACAACTGATTTCTGGACCGCTGGGCATGAAGGAGGGGACGCTATTATGTCATACGGCAACACTTTATCAAAACCGTGTAAGGCGTGGAAGGGTGTGTCTCCAATTAACTGAATTTAATGAACATTGGACATCAGACAGGTACTCATCCCATTCATCATCATCAAAATTAATGTTGGTGGGAAGACACTGGAGGATCTTACGGTTCAACCTTTCTGCCAGGCCATTCGAGGCTGGATGATGTGCCATTATATTACATTTGCTTATGTTATACAATTTACAGAGTTCTTCTAATAATGAGTTATTAAATTCCCCACCATTATCTGTGACTAAAATCTTCGGCGCATTATGTCTAAGATATATTTTTTGAACGCCATAGCGACAGTGGCTACGTCTTTATTTTGAACTGGGACTAATTCACAATATCTCGTGAAGGCATCAGTAATTACTAAGATGTATCTGTAGCCTGCCATGGACCCAGGAAGACCTCCTAATATGTCCATATGAACTCTTTCCCATGGGTATGAAGGTAAAGGGTATTCCAACACAGTCTGCGGGGTAGTGGGACTTCCCTTATGAGTGTTACAGGTTTGGCACCTTAAAATATGATCTGTAATGTTTTTCTGCATCTTGGCCAAAAATACCTCAAACGAGTTTGCTTATAGCATCTATCTGCGCCTGTGTGTGCGGCCTGTGGTGAATCATGTGCTAACTTCAAGAAATCCTGTACTAATGCTGTTGGAATGATTGTTTGTTTAACAACACGGCCAGGCACTCCTAATTTAGCGTCCCTGCACAAGATTCCCTCACTGTGCTAAATACAATTCTCTGACTGGAACAACTGTTTTAGCATCTAAGGAAGATCTTATACCCTCTAGGAATTCTATGACAGGACCCCAGACTGGGTCATCACGTTGATGCTGTCTCAACCTCTCTACATCAAAATATACGAGGCTGTTATTTACAGCGACTGCACCCACTCTGCGGGAAAGCGCGTCTGCAGCGACATTGGATGAGCCAGAAACAAAACGAAAATCTGGGTCAAATGTTTGTGTAGTTAAAAATCATCTTTGAAACTTTCCTGTAGGTTCTTGTCTTTGAAAAATACCTACCAGTTACCAGTGATCTGTATAAACTGTAATAGGGTAACCATATATGTATTCCTTAAAATGTTTGAGTGCCCAAACAACTGAAAGGCCTTCTAACTCAGTTATTGAGTACTTCGATTCCGTCTTCGAACATGAACGGCTCGCATAAGCTATGGGAAAAAGTCTACCCTTATTTGACTCCTGCATAAGTACAGCTCCAAGACCCTGTTTACAAGCATCTGTTGTGTGCAAAATGAAGGGTTTCTCAAAGTTGGGAAATCGAAGGATAGGCGCCTCGATCAAGTGTTGCTTGAGTAAGTTAAACGCATTGTCTTGCGCTGTGGTCCACCACTGGAATGTAACTCCCTATTTCAGAAGTGAAGTAAGTGGGTTTGCGATCTTCGCGAAATTAGCGATAAATCTTCGATAATATCCTGCTAAACCAAGGAAGGATTTGACCTTGTCTGTTGTGGAAGGGATTGGCCATTCTACAATTGTGCTTACTTTATCTGCATTAGGTTGAATACCGTTTTCATCAATGTTGTGACCTAAGTAATTAATTCTTGTTTGTAGAAAGGAACATTTGGACAACTTGACTTTTAGGTTTGCATCCTTAAGTCGTAATAATATTCTCTCAAGACTTTTGAGATGAGAAGCAATATCTGGAGACATGACAATTATGTCATTAAGATAAACCAATACATCTTGGCCCAACATGTGACGACAAATGTTAGTCATTAACCTTGAGAAGGTGATCACCGGTGAGGAATGAAGACCGAAGGCCATGATGCATATGAACTGCCAATGACCATCTGGCGTACTGAACACAGTCAGGGGGCGGCTTTCCTCTGACAAGGGAATCTGCCAAAATCCGCTCAATAAATCCAAAGTTGAAAATACCTTATTGTTACCGAGGCTATGAAGAAGCTCTGATACCACTGGTAATGGGAAACCATCTTTCAAAGTGACCTTGTTGTTGAGTTTTCTAAAATCTATGACTGGTCTAAAAGTTCCGTCCTTTTTCGGAACGATCAGAAGTGGTAAATTCCATGGTGATCGTGATTCCTCTATAACCTTATCTTTCAACATGTCCTGAACAAGTTTGTTTGCTATGTCTCTGTGCCCGTGTGGCAATCGATAGGCTGGGACGTCAATGGGACTTGTGTGTTTTTCTCTAAGTTAATAGTGTGAACATCCAAATGAGTTCTACCGAGTGTTTCTCCTGATAAGGCAATAGTAGACCTATACTGGTTAAGTAAGTGTGTTAACTGGTCAACATGTTTGGTTAATCCTACCTTGGATATCATGTCAGGGGTGATGGTGGGGAGCTGACTCAAGCCGTGCACTGCTGAGTCAGGGGTAGGAGGAGTAGGTGGTGGTGGGTTAATGGAATGTGAGACTAGACGGATATTAAACTCATGCAACTCCTCGTCTTGAATTCCCGACTTCAAAACGGAGAATTCCACAAGCTTGGCCCCTCTACGGAGACGGACAGTTGTGGGTCCCGTATTGGCAATGTATATGGTGACCTCTCCATCTGGGGTCTCATGAATAGAGGCATCCATCGATAGTCCTTTGACAGTTAGTGATGAAGGTTCAGCAACTACTCTTAGTGCGAGATCACCCTGACTATCTCTGAGTCCATGATCATGCATCCATGTTCGAGAAAGTGAGAGAGGAACCTTCGTTAATGTGTTACTATGCAGAGTCATGTTGGTTCTCAGTTTACCAGGGCAATGATGAGTAGAAAAGTAAAAAGGATGCGTATTGTGTACCGTGAAGCAGGACGTGGGAGCAGATGAATTAATGACTCTGACTGAGTGAGAACTCTTCTCTGACAATGGCAGGAACGTATTATCAACACAAACCACACGATAAATAGGACAGATCTTATGTTGTGCCACACATAGAGTAGCGTCCTAGTAACAAGTTAGCAGGAAAAGTTACACCACGAACAATGTAAGTGGTGACGGTAATGACCGAGTCGCCTATGTGAATGTTCATTTTAATAGTGCCCCTTACGTCGAGATTTTCATTTGAGATACTTTGAAGGGATGAATAAAAGTCCGAGCATTGAACAAGTTGAGTGCGCCCCATTAATGGTTGAATAAAATCACAATGAATGACATCTGCTTACGTGCCGATGTCTAGAAAGATTGTGATTGGCTTATCCTGGAAAGATTGTGATTGGCTTACCCTGGAAAGATTGTGATTGGCTTACCCTGGAAAGATTGTGATTGGCTTATCCTGGAAAGAACCCACTAAATCGAAACTTGTAATGTGAGAAAATGGCGAAGAACAAAAATGTCTTAAGAGTTCCGTATGTGATGGAGTCGTGTCATGAGTGAGAGATTGTCATTGTTGATAATGACATGATGAACCTGTGTTAGGTGACGTCTGTCTAGCTAATGCTCGGCATTCCGCTGAAGTGTGTCTAGCGTTCCTATGATATGAACACCTGCTTGGTGGTGTTGGGCGCGAGCGGGTGAAGGTCAGCCTGATGTCTGACTGGAGGAAATCATGACTAGGTCAGCAGAATTGTGACGACCGAGGTTGTGATGACATGGGTTGTTGACTGCGTTTGTTCTGGTCGAGGCTCACGTGAGAATGAGTCCCATGTGTAAGGACACACATTCGCTTTATGTCCTGGTTGGCCACACCGGAAGCACGTCACTTTATGTGAGTGTTTGTCATCACTGAATCGCTGTATTTGACCGTGAGAAGAATGATTGTGTTGACCACTAGAATGTTTCCTCACACTTTGGGAAGCCGACACCCTCCCCAGTGTCTTGGTGTTGGAATATCCACCTTTCTTTTGAGTGTAATTCAACACTCTTGTTACTGACCCACAATGATTGGTCGATGTTCTCATTAAGTAACCGTCGTCTTACGTCTGGAGGTCAGGTCCTTGAGAATGAAGGTTATGTGTAATAAACGCATGAATGTTTGCACATGAGTTTCAGGATTCATCATGGCCGATATGCATGATGAGGATTCATAATCCTGCCTAACTAATCTCATTCTTCCATGTAAGGTACTCCAGTGATCAGGGACTGACGTATCATCCAAGTATGTTGTGTTAAGAGCACGTTAAAGGATGTGAAGTGAACTATCTGAGAATGATTCCTCACAACCTAAATTAAACAACGTTATAAATTCCTCCCAAGATGTACAGTTTCCAATGTCATCTGAGTCATAGACAACCCTAGCGTAATTGTTAGGCTGGTGGAAATCAATGAGATTTTAGCAGCCGATATAAGCGCTCTGTCTCCTGAATCACCATTATGTTCAACATTGCCCTCTGCATTTCTAATCCACCGATCAGAATTTGACAGTTTACCATCAAATAGCTCGTGTGGTTCCCTAGCTTGGTTTAGTGTGAAAACAGTTTTTTGTGAAGGATTTGATTGTCCTGAGTTTTTGTGATGTGGAGGTGGGTGTGGAGGTGGGTGTGGTAACGTGTAAGGAGGTTTCTGTGGGTCATCTGTGTCACCAGAATCTGTCAAAACAACTTTGTGTGACGTCGCCATTTTAGAAGGCTGGTTCCGTTTATAATAAGGGATTCTAGGTAAACTCCTAAGTACATATGAACCTTTACGATTACCGCGTGGAATATCTTCGGACAAGTAATATAATCTGACTTAAAGTTTTTAAGTAATAATCCCCTCGAGAAAATCAAAATACAAATAACACTATTATCCTAATCCAAAATACATAACGTGAATATCATTTGAAAATATTGTAATGAAATAAAGGCAGTAAAAAGTCTGGCATAACAATATAACATATGAATACAAGATTCTGTATGTGAAAGTAATCATCGCTAAAAACAATGGTACCAATGTATGAAAACATAAGAAAGAATATATGCAAGAATAACTGAAAACTTAGATTAATTTGCTAAACTACAAAGATGATTATTCATATTACCCAAAAGTATATATATGTCTATATTTATAGACTAAGAACTAGTAACACACAAAAGGAGCATACCTCAAAGAGTGAACCATTTTGACACTGTTCTTATCTGAATGGGAGATTCGCTCACGAAGACGTCTTGGGTGTAGCGAGGTGAAGATGTGTGTAGAGTAGCGGCTCGCTGGGTGTAGCGAGGTGGAGACGTGTGCAGAGTAGCGGCTGGCTGGGTGTAGCGAGGTGGAGACGTGTGCAGAGTAGCGGCTCGCTGGGTGTAGCGAGGTGGAGACGTGTGCAGAGTAGCGGCTCCCTGGGTGTGGCGAGGTGGTGTGTGCAGAGTAGCGACTCGCTGGGTGTAGCGAGGTGAAGATGTGTGCAGACTAGCGACTCGCTGGGTGTAGCGAGGTGAAGACGTGTGCAGAGTAGCGGCTCGCTTGGTGTAGCGAGGTGAAGACGTGTGCAGAGGAGCGACTCGCTAGCAGGAAAGTTGAGTGAGCGACAAGGGCTGGACCACGCGATGCTGACGTCTGGGATGTCACCACGGCTGATGATGACGCGTCTCTGGAGCGGTTGACAAGATGACCTCCACGTTGGTGTTGGCAGGATGGCTGACCTTGCTTGACACGTCTGGATGTGATGACAACACTGCACGGTGGTGGCGCTGTCTTGATGCCCTTGCAAGCGACACAGTGTCAGCAATGCAATAAAGGCGTATCTTCAATGCATTGAGGTACGGGTGATGGAGAACGTAGCTGGCCGTAGTTTCCGCCCTTAATGTCCAATGGAGCGAGCGCCAAGACTGTGTCAGGTAGGCTTGTATGACTGCTGGCAACACCAGACGTAGAAATATGAAGTAGATGTGACGGTCGTCTGTGGTCACGTAGGTTCTTAGCACCATTTGTAAGGTTGAGTTGAGAGGAAGGGATTCAGGTCTTCTTCGTCTGTGGCACTTAATGAAGATCAGGCGGCCTTTGTAGATTTATCACAAAAAAAAACAAACAAACGTATACGTACATCTGTAGTACTCTGGGCTAAAGTCTTATGACACACTACGACACACTCTAGTGAACAGTGTGACGATGCTGGCCAGTGTGTCCCCTCAGGTCACACTGGCAGGGGTTGTATTGGAGTCCGTCAACACCCATTCAACAACGTGTTCAAATAACAGATCAGCTCTTACGTGTTCAAACATCCTGATTAACAGTAGCCCGTGGGAACAGTGAGCCCGTGGCAACATGCATCTAACTCTATGTAACTCACAATAAAATGATAATAACAAATATCTAATGAAAAATTAACGGTAGTGTGCGTGAGTCTTACACCGTGACTGTACACGTCAGTCACCATACATTACTGGTTGTCTGGTACAACATACAGGTGGCTCCGTCACTGTAGACGTCAGTCACCATACATTACTGGTTGTCTGGTACAACATACAGGTGGCTCCCTCACTGTAGACGTCAGTCATCATACATTACAGGTTGTCTGGTACAACATACAGGTGGCTCCCTCACTGTAGACGTCAGTCACCATACATTACTGGTTGTGTGGTGCAACATACAGGTGGCTCCCTCACTGTAGACGTCAGTCACCATACATTACTGGTTGTCTGGTACAACATACAAGTGGCTCCCTCACTGTAGACGTCAGTCACCATACATTACTGGTTGTCTGGTACAACATACAGGTGGCTCCGTCACTGTAGACGTCAGTCACCATACATTACTGGTTGTCTGGTACAACATACAGGTGGCTCCGTCACTGTAAATACTGTAGAATCTTTAGGTTTAACCATAAACCTTAACTAAAGCAATATGGCAACATGAACAAATTTTACGACTGAAATATCAGAGACGATCGAAATTAAGGGTGAATGAGAGCGATATAAAAACTCAGTTTAAAAGAACAAAGTATGAATGGCAGCCAGGGAATAAGAGGCCGCCCAGCTCAATTCAAAAGTTCGCGTTCAGTGGCAGAGTTAAATTAATTGTACAAACTCCCATTGCTCTGGTGGAATTTAAAGGTCATGTGTACCTCTACAGTCAGAATTTAAAGGTTCATATTAAAGTGCAGAATTCCAAGAATATCGTTAAAATTATTCACTTTAAATTCTTTAGTTATGTGAAGCATTTCATACAACAGCTGCAATATGACGGTGTGTAAAAGTTCACTGTTGCATGGTAGTATTAAAGTGTTTAATTGACGAGGTTGATTAACCTAACCTAACCTAACCTAACCCAACCTAACCTAATGACGTATGTAAAAGGACTTTGTTGACATAATGCAGCTGGAAGATTTACGTTCAAATGATCATGTTTAAATGTTCGTTAATGAATGAGGGAGTTAAATGGATGAATTTTAAGTTTGCGTTTCATGGAGTCGTTTTGAAACAATTTGTTAAAATGTCAGAGTTTAAATGATCATATACACAAGGTTGGCCAGATGGTGGGAGTGTGTAGACACAGCCATAATCATCCGATCATTGCATTTAGAAACTGACAGATGTAATATAGCAAGAAATATGAACAAAACAGTGAGTTGGTGACATGTTTCATATATTTGTAATACAACTCTGAAGATAGTTTGTAGATCATTAAGAGGAATGAATGGTCGATAAATGGTGAGAAAATGTGCAGAAACAGGGCTAAGTATTTCAGTCGAAACTAGAATTCTTTTGTTCACTTCTTCGACATTGATCTCAGGACATTTCAATGGCTGAGATTTACATGATACAGAAAATCTTCAAACAAGGACGATAGACAGATAGATAGATGGTTGAATAAATAGGTAAACTGATAGATGTAGGTACAATCAGAGTCGCCTATGATTTCGTACACAGCGAATGAGATGATAGATAGGCGAGGCTATAACCATCGTCTGTGATTATTGTAAATGACTAATAATGATTAATCTTTATTGCTTTTGTGCGACTGCTGTTAGCCTTTGAAGGTTAATGTTCCCTCAAAGTTGCCCGGACCCTACCACTAGGAGGTCAGCAGTTCGACTTAGGGTCCATTTGTGCCATATCTATGGCCCCCAACAGAATGAATGTATATATATATTTTTTTTCATCCCAGTAGATAGGACTCATAAATGGCAGGAACGTTTCCTAAGGATTTAATCCTTCATGATAACCGCTTCATCCGTACAATAGTTTGACACTGATTTGCAACTGAATGAGAACTTTTGCCATAGGAAGTGTCTTCTGAGGACCGGGTATAACAGGGTCGATTGCTGGAGGAGGAGCAGCTTCTCCAATCTCAGGGACGGGAACTTAATGGTTCAAGGAATTTCAGGGATGAATGTTGGTGGTGTGGACTTTAATCTTCAACACGGCCGCTTCAGCTTTAGGGTCGGCTGCTGCTGCAGGTGCTGCTGATCCTCCAGTCGCAGCGACGGACACATCAGGGTCTTCATCGATGACCAGTACGAGTAGGTCGGGATCCACCAGGCCTGATTCATCCCCATAGAAGTAGGGGATCAAGGTCACCAATTCAGTGGTAGGCATCATTTTGCCCCGTTGTTTGGTGGGAGCCAAAGAAACATTGATGGGGAAGGTAGCTGCTCCTGTGTCAACTACACCAGTTTCCTCGCTGGGTTCGCCTTCGCACAGGTCATCATCATCTTGATGCCGAGTTTGGATCTTCACCACTACTCTCTCTTGCACGGGTTCGATATCCAGACGTGATCTCTTCCTGGAAAGCCTTTGGCATTCTGGAAGGCACCGCTTTCCTCCCTGGGCCAGGCCCTCACTGCCGGACAACCAGGCAATTCTGGTGTAGGCGTACTCCTGGTGGCGGCCGTTTCGTCCTCTAAGTCTGCGATCTGCCTTGATGCCCCACCGTCCCAGTGTTCTCCCGACGTTCAGGACGGCAGCTTTCTCGTACCCGAAGCCTTCGCAGAATTCACAGTATCGCAAATATAGCTCAGTTCGGCTTATACAATCTTTAACAGCCCCGGTTTGCTGGATGTGAGCCTCGAAAAATTCAAGGAAGGATTCCTTGCCAGGGTACCGATGGGCAGCGCGGACGTGAGTCATTTCTGCGATCTGGTGAGATGAGTGATTTACTTGACGAAGTAAACTTTCATAGACCAGCACTTGCAAAATTATAGTGAAGCCACACAAAAATATAGTCGACTCTTGTTTCCTCATTGATATGATATCCTAGATGATACATTAACATAGTGAAGTTGAAGCACTATTGTAGTGAAGATGAAACATCAGTATAGTGAAGATGACAGGTTACGGTAGAGGGTGTATAATGGGCAGAATTGCCTCTAGTGGAGAGTGTATTGTAGATTGTAGTGGAAATATAATGGTGTGTGTGTGTGTGTGTGTGTGTGTGTGTGTGTGTGTGTGTGTTTGTGGGTGTGTGTTTGTGTGTGTGTGTGTGTGTGTGTGTGTGTGTGTGTGTGTGTGTGTGTGTGTGTGTGATACAAAGACTATATAAGAAAGACAGGAAAGCAGGAGTACTCTCGCGTGAGCAATGGCTGCTTAAGTATGCGCGTTGTCAACAGCTGGTGGTACTAATTACCCTTGTGCTGTCTGGCTGTCGGTTTGTTCACGAAAACTTTACAGCGAGTTTTCAGTTTGAAAAAAGAAAAAAGAAAATAATCCAAAACTTGTTTTTCATGTTTTTCCCAAGGATAAAGTCTTGTACGCACGACTTGAGACAACTATGAGCAATAACATATATAGGTAACATTAAACACAATGTTAGGGACCAAATCAACTGGACGGTTTCATCAACAATCATGCCATATCAACCAGGACATATTTCATTCTTTAACATTAAAGCAACATATTTACATACATAAAATTTAATGATACTCTCTCACCCCAACTCTCATTTGCCCTTTTTTTCACCTCTTGCACCTTTCTCTTGACCTCCTGTCTCTTTCTTTTATACATCTCCCACTCAATTGCATTTTTTCCCTGCAAAAATCGTCCAAATGCCTCTCTCTTCTCTTTCACTAATACTCTTACTTCTTCATCACACCACTCACTACCCTTTCTAATCAACCCACCTCCCACTCTTCTCATGCCACAAGCATCTTTTGCGCAATCCATCACTGATTCCCTAAATACATCCCATTCCTCCCCCACTCCCCTTACTTCCATTGTTCTCACCTTTTTCCATTCCGTACTCAGTCTCTCCTGGTACTTCCCCACACAGGTCTCCTTCTCAAGCTCACTTACTCTCACCACCCTCTTCACCCCAACATTCACTCTTCTTTTCTGAAAACCCATACAAATCTTCACCTTAGCCTCCACAAGATAATGATCAGACATCCCTCCAGTTGCACCTCTCAGCACATTAACATCCAAAAGTCTCTCTTTCGCACGCCTGTCAATTAACACGTAATCCAATAACGCTCTCTGGCCATCTCTCCTACTTACATAAGTATACTTATGTATATCTCGCTTTTTAAACCAGGTATTCCCAATCATCAGTCCTTTTTCAGCACATAAATCTACAAGCTCTTCACCATTTCCATTTACAACACTGAACACCCGATGTATACCAATTATTCCCTCAACTGCCACATTACTCACCTTTGCATTCAAATCACCCATCACTATAACCCGGTCTCGTGCATCAAAACCACTAACACACTCATTCAGCTGCTCCCAAAACACTTGCCTCTCTTGATCTTTCTTCTCATGCCCAGGTGCATATGCACCAATAATCACCCACCTCTCTCCATCAACTTTCAGTTTTACCCATATTAATCGAGAATTTACTTTTTTACACTCTATCACATACTCCCACAACTCCTGTTTCAGGAGTATTGCTACTCCTTCCCTTGCTCTTGTCCTCTCACTAACCCCAGACATTCCCAACCACTCTTCCCCTTTACCCTTGAGCTTCGTTTCACTCAGAGCCAAAACATCCAGGTTCCTTTCCTCAAACATACTACCTATCTCTCCTTTTTTCACATCTTGGTTACATCCACACACATTTAGGCACCCCACTCTGAGCCTTCGAGGAGGATGAGCACTCCCCGCGTGACTCCTTCTTCTGTTTCCCATTTTAGAAAGTTAATACAAGGAGGGGAGGATTTCTGGCCCCCCGCTCCCGTCCCCTCTAGTCGCTTTCTACGACACGCGAGGAATACGTGGGAAGTATTCTTTCACCACTATCCCCAGGGATAATATACATATATATATACATATACACATACACACACATACACATACATACGCACATATACACACACACACACACATACATATATATACATATGAAAAATGTAAGAAACAATTTAGAAAACTGAAACTTCTAGCTTGAAATGAATGAAAAAAATGAATGTCACATAATGGTTCAACCTCTGGCTATTATCAAAATTAATATACATAATATATTTAAGAATATGAGGGAGAATAAAAAGATGTTCTGGAAGGAGGTAAATAAAGTGCGTAAGACAAGGGAGCAAATGGGAACTTCAGTGAAGGGCGCAAATGGGGAGGTGATAACAAGTAGTGGTGATGTGAGAAGGAGATGGAGTGAGTATTTTGAAGGTTTGTTGAATGTGTTTGATGATAGAGTGGCAGATATAGGGTGTTTTGGTCGAGGTGGTGTGCAAAGTGAGAGGGTTAGGGAAAATGATTTGGTAAACAGAGAAGAGGTAGTGAAAGCTTTGCGGAAGATGAAAGCCGGCAAGGCAGCAGGTTTGGATGGTATTGCAGTGGAATTTATTAAAAAAGGGGGTGACTGTATTGTTGACTGGTTGGTAAGGTTATTTAATGTATGTATGACTCATGGTGAGGTGCCTGAGGATTGGCGGAATGCGTGCATAGTGCCATTGTACAAAGGCAAAGGGAATAAGAGTAAGTGCTCAAATTACAGAGGTATAAGTTTGTTGAGTATTCCTGGTAAATTATATGGGAGGGTATTGATTGAGAGGGTGAAGGCATGTACAGAGCATCAGATTGGGGAAGAGCAGTGTGGTTTCAGAAGTGGTAGAGGATGTGTGGATCAGGTGTTTGCTTTGAAGAATGTATGTGAGAAATACTTAGAAAAGCAAATGGATTTGTATGTAGCATTTATGGATCTGGAGAAGGCATATGATAGAGTTGATAGAGATGCTCTGTGGAAGGTATTAAGAATATATGGTGTGGGAGGAAAGTTGTTAGAAGCAGTGAAAAGTTTTTATCGAGGATGTAAGGCATGTGTACGTGTAGGAAGAGAGGAAAGTGATTGGTTCTCAGTGAATGTAGGTTTGCGGCAGGGGTGTGTGATGTCTCCATGGTTGTTTAATTTGTTTATGGATGGGGTTGTTAGGGAGGTAAATGCAAGAGTTTTGGAAAGAGGGGCAAGTATGAAGTCTGTTGGGGATGAGAGAGCTTGGGAAGTGAGTCAGTTGTTGTTCGCTGATGATACAGCGCTGGTGGCTGATTCATGTGAGAAACTGCAGAAGCTGGTGACTGAGTTTGGTAAAGTGTGTGGAAGAAGAAAGTTAAGAGTAAATGTGAATAAGAGCAAGGTTATTAGGTACAGTAGGGTTGAAGGTCAAGTCAATTGGGAGGTGAGTTTAAATGGAGAAAAACTGGAGGAAGTGAAGTGTTTTAGATATCTGGGAGTGGATCTGTCAGCGGATGGAACCATGGAAGCGGAAGTGGATCATAGGGTGGGGGAGGGGGCGAAAATTCTGGGGGCCTTGAAGAATGTGTGGAAGTCGAGAACATTATCTCGGAAAGCAAAAATGGGTATGTTTGAAGGAATAGTGGTTCCAACAATGTTGTATGGTTGCGAGGCGTGGGCTATGGATAGAGTTGTGCGCAGGAGGATGGATATGCTGGAAATGAGATGTTTGAGGACAATGTGTGGTGTGAGGTGGTTTGATCGAGTGAGTAACGTAAGGGTAAGAGAGATGTGTGGAAATAAAAAGAGCGTGGTTGAGAGAGCAGAAGAGGGTGTTTTGAAGTGGTTTGGGCACATGGAGAGGATGAGTGAGGAAAGATTGTCCAAGAGGATATATGTGTCGGAGGTGGAGGGAACAAGGAGAAGAGGGAGACCAAATTGGAGGTGGAAAGATGGAGTGAAAAAGATTTTGTGTGATCGGGGCCTGAACATGCAGGAGGGTGAAAGGAGGGCAAGGAATAGAGTGAATTGGAGCGATGTGGTATACCGGGGTTGACGTGCTGTCAGTGGATTGAATCAAGGCATGTGAAGCGTCTGGGGTAAACCATGGAAAGCTGTGTAGGTATGTATATTTGCGTGTGTGGACGTATGTATATACATGTGTATGGGGGGGGTTGGGCCATTTCTTTCGTCTGTTTCCTTGCGCTACCTCGCCAACGCGGGAGACAGCGACAAAGTATAATAAATAAAATAAATAATTTACATACATATCATGTAATTGGTCCTCGTAAGCCTAATGATCCTGATGAAGTGATTATGCAGATAAGAGATGATGGGAAATACTCTAACAATAATGAGCTTGAAAACAAGGTTAATTAGCATAAGTGACTCGTCAATAAGTAAGCTCAAGAATATTTTTTTCTTTAATTACAAAACTGTAGGTATTGGGGAAATATGGCATGTACTTCTTGATATCTAAAAGATTCGCCTTTGTCTTTGTTGAGTTTGTAGAAAAATATGGTTGTTTGTTATCTACTTGTCTTAGATTTATCCCATCCTACGTTTATATTTATGAATGTCTTACCAATTCCATCACAGCAATACCCCTTACTTCTCTTTGTCCTGTGGAAATGTGTGTAAAATGTGATGTGTGGGAGTAGTTTTCCTCCTCTTGCATATCACACATAGATAACATCTTTTTCTGCTCATGATCATATATCTGATTAATCTCATGTGAGTTCTAAGTACCGAATCACAGACACCATGATCTCTCACCGTCATGTTCACTACAGAGAGAGATACCATTATCTCTCACCATCATGTTCACTACAGAGAGAGACACCATTATCTCTCACCGTCAATTCACTACAAAGGGAAATACCATTATTTCTCACCGTCATGTTCACTACAGAGAGAGACACCATTTTCTCTCACCATCATGTTCACTACAGAGGGAGACACCATTATCTCTCACAATCATGTTCACTACAGAGGGAGACACCATTATCTCTCACCATCATGTTCACTACAGAGGAAGACACCATTATCTCTCACCATCATGTTCACTACAGAGGAAGACACCATTATCTCTCACCATCATGTTCACTACAGAGGAAGACACCATTATCTCTCACCATCATTAAGTTCTGGCCTGCAAGTAACAGAGAACTGCTACTCAGGACCACCTGGCCATTGTTTGTTTGTGCCAACATTTCCATCTATCGATCGCCAATATACCCAGTCTGTCCCATCTATCGATCACTATAATCAATCTGTCCCATCTATTTATTTTCATTATACACTGTCTGTCCCCATATATCGATCTTCACTATAACCTGTCTGTCCCCATCTATCGATCTTCACTATACCCTGTCTGTCCCATCTATCGATCTTCACTATACCCTGTCTGTCCTATCTATCGATCTTCACTATACCCAGCCTGTCCCATCTATGGATCTTCTCTATACCCTGTCTGTCCCGTCAATCGATCTTCACTATACCCTGTCTGTCCCATCAATCAATTCATTATAATGTGTGTCCCATCTACAGATCTTCACTATACCCTCTGTCCCATCTGTAGATCATCACTATACCCAGCCTGTCCCATCTATGGATCCTCACTATACCCTATCTGTCCCATCAATCAATTCATTATAATGTGTGTCCTGCCTACACATCTTCACTATACCATCTGTCCCATCTATGGATCTTCACTATACCCAGCCTCTCCCATCTATCAATCTTCACTATACCCTGTCTGTCCCATCAATCAATTCATTATAATGTGTGTCCCATCTACACATCTTCACTATACCCTGTCTGTCCCATCTATGGATCTTCACTGTACCCAGCCTGTCCCATCTATGGATCTTCAATATGCCCTGTCTGTCCCATCAATCAATTCATTATAATGTGTGTCCAGTCTACACATCTTCACTATACCCTCTGTCCCATCTATGGGTCTTCACTATACCCAGCACGCAGCCTGTCCCATCTATGGATCTTCACTATACCCTGTCTGTCCCATCATTCAGTTCATTATAATGTGTGTCCCATCTACACATCTTCACTATACCATCTGTCCAATCTATGGATCTTCACTATACCCGTTCTGTCCCATCTATGGATATTCACTACACCCTGTCTGTCCCATCTATCAATCTTCAATGTACCCAGTCTGTCCCATCTATCAATCTTCAATGTACCCAGTCTGTCCCATCTATAGATATTAACTATACCCTGTATGTCCCATCTGTCGATCTTCACTATACCCAGTCTGTCCCATTAATGGATATTCACTATACCCTCTCTGTCCCATCTATCTATCTTCACTATATCCAGTCTGTCCCCTCCACCTGTACCCTTGGTCACCATGTAACAACCATTAACCCACCTACAATATTTCAGATGGTCTCTACATTTAAAATCGCCGAAGTCGACTATGCTTTTGTTTATATGTGGGGATATTAGAGCATGGGGGTACCTTACTTTTATTTTCCATATCAATATACTCACTATATTTGTGGACGTACAAGGATAACCGAGATTACTTGGTTTAAAATGCACAACGTAATCATAGTATCTTCAACATGGAAGTTTTTGCAAAAAAGCTCAGTTGTGGAGGTGGTCGAGCAGCAGCAGGTGCTCTTGGGTCGCCCTCCTTGACCAGGCCTACCTGCCTTTCCACGATGAGGATGATTTGCTGGACCGGTCCACCACACGAGACCCGACTCCCAATATAGATGAGTTGGGCTGCG
>NC_092266.1:2240215-2250215 GCF_036320965.1 Panulirus ornatus
ACAACTCCTGTTTCAGGAGTATTGCTACTCCTTCCCTTGCTCTTGTCCTCTCACTAACCCCTGACTTTACTCCCCAGACATTCCCAAACCACTCTTCCCCTATATATATATATATATATATATATATATATATATATATATATATATATATATATATATATATATATATATATATATATATATATATATATATATATATATATATATATATATATATATATATATATATATATATATATATATTCTTTTTTCTCTTTCAAACTATTCGCCATTTCCCGCATTAGCGAGGTAGCGTTAAGAACAGAGGACTGGGCCTTTGAGGGAATACCCTCACCTGGCCCAATTCTCTGTTCCTTCTTTTGGAAAATTGAAAAAAAAAAAAAAAAAAAAAAAAACGAGAGGGGAGGATTTCCAGCCCCCCGCTCCCTCCCCTTTTAGTCGCCTTCTACGACACGCAGGGAATACGTGGGAAGTATTCTTAATCCCCTATCCCCAGGGATATATATATATATATATATATATATATATATATATATATATATATATATTGGAAAGGATCACAATTTTGTTCGTAATCAAGATATTCCAATGAGTCCACGGGGAAAATGAAACACGATAAGTTCCCAAGTGTACTTTCGTGTTATATCACATCATCAGGGGAGACACAAGAGAGAGAGAAATATAGCAGTCAGTTGACATACAACGATGAAACGTAGCTAGGACGCTATTTGGTAAATATGCGATTGTCCAAGACAGACTTATCATGCTTCATTTTCCCCGTGGACTCATTAATACATACAAATGAGAGTTGAGATGAAAGAGGATCATTAAATTTTTGGGAGAATAAAAAGATGTTCTGCAAGGAGGTAAATAAAGTGAGTAAGACAAGGGAGCAAATGGGAACTTCAGTGAAGAGGGCTAATGGGGAGGTGATAACAAGTAGTGGTGATGTGAGAAGGAAATGGAGTGAGTATTTTGAAGGTTTGTTGAATGTGTTTGATGATAGAGTGGCAGATATAGGGTGTTTTGGTCGAGGTGGTGTGCAAAGTGAGAGGGTTAGGGAAAATGATTTGGTAAACAGAGAAGAGGTAGTAAAAGCTTTGCGGAAGATGAAAGCCGGCAAGACAGCAGGTTTGGATGGTATTGCAGTGGAATTTATTAAAAAAGGGGGTGACTGTATTGTTGACTGGTTGGTAAGGTTATTTAATGTATGTATGACTCATGGTGAGGTGCCTGAGGATTGGCGGAATTCGTGCATAGTGCCATTGTACAAAGGCAAAGGGGATAAGAGTGAGTGCTCAAATATCAGAGGAATAAGTTTGTTGAGCATTCCTGGTAAATTATATGGAAGGGTATTGATTGAGAAGGTGAAGGCATGTACAGAGCATCAGATTGGGGAAAAGCAGTGTGTTTTCAGAATTGGTAGAGGATGTGTGGATCAGGTGTTTGCTTTGAAGAATGTATGTGAGAAATACTTAGAAAAGCAAATGGATTTGTATGTAGCATTTATGGATCTGGAGAAGGCATATAATAGAGTTAATAGAGATGCTCTGTGGAAGGTACTAAGAATATATGGTGTGGGAGGCAAGTTGTTGGAAACAGTGAAAAGATTTTATCGAGGATGTAAGGCATGTGTACGTGTAGGAAGAGAGGAAAGTGATTGGTTCTCAGTGAATGTAGGTTTGCGGCAGGGGTGTGTGATGTCTCCATGGTTGTTTAATTTGTTTATGGATGGGGTTGTTAGGGAGGTGAATGCAAGAGCTTTGGAAAGAGGGGCAAGTATGAAGTCTGTTGTGGCTGAGAGAGCTTGGGAAGTGAGTCAGTTGTTGTTCGCTGATGATACAGCGCTGGTGGCTGATTCATGTGAGAAACTGCAGAAGCTGGTGACTGAGTTTGGTAAAGTGTGTGAAAGAAGAAAGTTAAGAGTAAATGTGAATAAGAGCAAGGTTATTAGGTACGGTAGGGTTGAGGGTCAAGTTAATTGGGAGGTAAGTTTGAATGGAGAAAAACTGGAGGAAGTAAAGTGTTTTAGATATCTGGGAGTAGATCTGGCAGCGGATGGAACCATGGAAGCGGAATTGAATCATAGGTCGGGGGAGGGGCCGAAAATCCTGGAAGCCTTGATGAATGTGTTTATCTCGGAAAGCAAAATTGGCTATGTTTGAAGGAATAGTGGTTCCAATAATGTTGTATGGTTGCGAGGCCTGGGCTATGGATAGAGCAGTGCGCAGGAGGGTGGATGTGCTGGAAATGAGATGTTTGAGAACAATATGTGGTGTGAGGTGGTTTGATCGAGTAAGCAATGTAAGAGTAAGAGAGATGTGTGGAAATAAAAAGAGCGTGGTTGAGAGAGCAGAAGGTGTTTTGAAATGGTTTGGCCGCATGGAGAGAATGAGTGAGGAAAGATTGACCAAGAGGATATATGTGTCAAATGAGGAGGGAACGAGGAGAAGTGGGAGACCAAATTGGAGGTGGAAAGATGGAGTGAAAAAGATTTTGAGTGATCGAGGCCTGAACATGCAGGAGGGTGAAAGGCGGCCAAGGAATAGAGTGAATTGGATCGATGTGGTATACCGGGGTCGACGTGCTGTCAATGGATTTAATCAGGGCATATGAAGCGTTTGGGTTGGACCGTGGAGGGTTCTGTGGGGCCTGGATGTGGAAAGGGAGCTGTGGTTTCGGGCATTATTGCATCACAGCTAGAGACTGAGTGTGAATGAATGGGGCCTTTGTTGTCTTTTCCTAGCGCTACCTCGCACACATGAGGGGGGAGGGGTATGTTATTCCATGTGTGGCGAGGTGGCGATAGGAATGAATAAAGGCAGACAGTGTAAATTGTGTGCATGTGTATATATGTATGTCTCTGTGTGTGTACATTGAGATGTGTGGGTATGTATATTTGCGTGTGTGGACGTGTATGTATATACATGTGTATCGGGTTGGGTTGGGCCATTTCTTTCGTCTGTTTCCTTGCGCTGCCTCGCAAACGCGGGAGACAGCGACAAAGCAAAATGATAATAAAATATATATATATATATATATATATATATATATATATATATATATATATATATATATATATCCCTGGGGATAGGGGAGAAAGAACACTTCCAACGCATTCCTCATTGTGTCGTAGAAGGCGACTGAAGGGGGCGGGAGCGGGGGGCTGGAAACCCTCCACTCCTTGTATTCTAACTTTCTAAAAGTACCTCAGAATAGATCTACTAAACATTTCGCTTCAAATCCACGAGTGACGTTATTTTCTCCTCCTTAGTTACATACACCGTTTACAGGTTATTCTCTGTGAAACATGTGCAAGTCTGTCTCCTCCTACTCCACTGATCTATGACCTCCTGATCTCTGCTACCATTACAAACAGCCTCGTTAGGTCACAGTTGTCTGCTCATGTTGGAATTCCTCTGTGCAATTCCTTGTATTTTAAGATTTGACTTTTAGTTGATAAGAATTTGGAGAGGAGTCTACCTAACGGTAACAATGATTCAGAAATATACTATGTAAATATACCGAACCTCTTGTATATGTTTTAGCTTCTTTAATCGGAGGAAAAAAACTTGCTATTAATTCCCGTCAAGACACATTGTAAACACGTCTGATAATGAATGTCAGGGAAATAAGAACCATGACAAAGGCAATGACTCAGATTAATGGCCTTGATGATAAAGACAAAAATGAATCATATGACGACGTGGGACAAACACAAGTTCCTTTGATATGGTTAAAGCAGCTGGTGATTACTTCAAATGATGTTGAGGGAAAACAAAGAGAAAACTGAGAGAATAACCTTTATTTTAGTGAGCTATCAAGAATTAATCTTGAATATGATAAACTAATGTCGGAGTTTAGTGAAGCTTGGACTGAATCTATGATATTTTGTTTGGAAAACGCAGCTGATGGATTCTTCTCTGTTCCTGAAACAATAGGTAAATCATCTTGTCCCAAATGGTGCCGAACAACCCTGTATGAGTAACGACCCTATATGAGTGGCTCATAGAAGACGTCACTGCCTATCCAGCCAAGCCGAGTGGGAGAGCTATAACCAGGAGGCCACACCTGGGAAGGTGTCACCTGGTACGTCCGGCTGGCCGGCGGTGGCAAGATTTGGCTGGAGTCAAGAACAAATACCTAACTAAGGCTCTTTACCCAGGCCACCTCCCCTGCCTGCCTGCCTGCCCGACCACACCTGGGAAACATAAGGAATAAGCGGAGATGCAGAACCTGCACCACGACAGAGGTGAGCTGTCTCCAGTCGCCATGGTAACTTGAGGAGAGAATGTTCGTGACCGGTGTTGGGAGGAGACCATATACTGTTCACCAGCCTTACGTATACAAGAGGTGTGGGGGCGGGTCGTCAACACAGCTCAGTAAACAATCAACAGTGGCGGTTATAGGTAGTTAGCTAAGAGTTCAAGTGTAGCACTTAATCACCTGTTGTCACTGTTAGATTCGTGTGGTCCTCGACTAACTGTCACTCGCTGTCGTTGTTAGAGTTGCCAGGTTACGGGCCCTTACCTGTAGACAGTCCGCTGTCTGATCTTGTCTTACAGGTCAAATATTGTTTAGAGACTCGTCAAGTACTTGTCTGGCTCCGTCTCTTATGATAAGGAGTCTGCAATATGTATGCAGGTATGTTTAGCGTTAAACTTTCTGGTTATTGACCGTCCGTTATCAAACCAGAATCTGTACCTTACGGCAAAACATAAGAATCACGATATTTGCAACATGATAACATGTTTGACTTAATGACCATCAGCAGGTAAGGTCATCAAGCCGCACCATACATACATACGTCAGACAGTAACATCAGTTGTATAACAGGATGTATATATGTTAGTGGATTTAAGGGCTATCACTTAAAGGTCATGAAGCCAGAATATGAACCATAAGTTCAACATAAAATGATCATCCAGGTCCAGAAGGTAGCTGGAATTCGTTAGGATTTTTGGAGGGTTTTCGTGTTGTTGTGAGGAAGAGAAAGAGAGAAAGAGATGTAGAGGAGGAGGGTAACAAGTCCTGGTGTTCAACCCAGGTGCTCCATTGTCAGTCAAGCCAAATATCCAGAGTAATAGTAAAGTGGGTTAGTTTTGGGGTTTTAGGTTCATCGACCGCCTGAGTCAGTAAGGTCAACAAGTTAGTCATAACCACCACTCAAATATTGTTAAACACCTTCACCTGTTGATGATGGCTGTACGGCCATACACACTCACTGAATATTTGACCCATATACGTAATCCTATTTTTCCTTGTTTCTTTTCTTTTTACTTTCCGCTCTATCAATTGCTGGGATCATAACTGTGCTAAACGTCAAACTGTAACCACTATACAAATCATCCTGAACATATTTTCTAGGGGTTCAAGATCATTTTAAGACCATACACGTTCTCACTGCATATATGACCTTGTTCCTACGACCAATGTTGGATTCAAAGAGACAGCGACCTATGGAAGGTGAGTAAGTAATAAATCCTTTATATGTTCCACTTTAAAGTCACCTAACAATCCTTTCAATGTATTATTGTCTAAATAGTTGGGACAGTGAAATATAGGAAGGTGTACGTTCAAGGAAGACATATGCAATGACAGAATTACGTACAGCGACGACAAGTAGGACAGACAAACCTGAGAAATGGTTGTTAGTGATGGTGTGAACAGTAGTATTATTATTACCACACATCACCAGCACACCTTTGATGTCGCTCCTACACCTTCGTGGCTGCTGCACTCCACACAGGAGCAGGGGATGATGGCACATATCTATGAAGCGAAAAGGTTTTCAATGAGACTGTGCTATTTCTTCCCTTCCCTGGTCGATGATACAGCCTTTCCCCAAGGTTACTTGTCATTCCTGGTGTAACGACTTACGGGTGGAGTCCGGTAACACCTTTTCAATAATAGTATGTGACAGAGTGGAGTGACCAGGATGAACAGCGTGTTCTCCACCTCAACTGATTGACTGTATGATAAGAATATAGAGAATTACACACCATATATATCACTTGCAAGGATCAAGCCAGGGATGAAGCATAAATAACTAGAAGGGTAAAATACCTTTACCTGGGATCAGTAGCACCTGTGGTAATGGACACACCTTTGTAATGCTTGATCACTTACAACTGATCAACTTTAATACGAAAGTCTTAGGTATTGTCCCTCAGGAAAACTTTTTATAAATATTAATAAAACACATATATATGTTAGATATACACTATCTCTAGAATATATCTTTACCTGGGACGTGTAACACTTGTGTGGATAGACACAACTTTGTAATGCATGATCCATTACACGAAATGAACTTCACTAACGAAGAGTTATACAACGCGACGTTGGAGAACATTAATCAAATACCTATTCAGAATTTTTATGTTAGATAAAAGACATTTCTTGATAGTAAACATAAGAAATGGTGACGAAAGAAAAGAGATGTAGAGGTAAATATTTTATTAAAAAATTAAATTCTCCTGCCTTAAACTAGCTCCTTGCAATGGATTTTCTTTTAGATACCCACAGTAAGATATATTCTGTGGTTAATCACTATAAATGTTTATGTTTAACAGGTTTTCTATTTCTGATAGTATTTCACTGATTCAGGTTTAAGAACCTTGGTTGTGAACAACCATTATAATGCAACACAATACATATTTACCATAAATAAATCATTTATCACAATAACCATTATGTTTGTACCACATTCTTTAAGTCCTCAATCACGTTTGTTAATATATAAGGCATTTTTCCGCCACATTTCAATACATAACATATATCTACACGTGTGGAAATATATGTATATGTTTTTATAAATTTTTCTTTGGCTTTTATAATCAAGGTGTAAGATATCCGTCTGAAGAAAATACTAGATAATATTATAGGTTATGTGTGTGTGTGTGTGTGTGTGTGTGTGTGTGTGTGTGTGTGAGCGCACATAGGAGTGAAAACATATTTTACACTTACAAGGTTAAGAGACGGGGCAACACGAGTGTACAAATCCTTCCTCAAAAGACTCACGTGATAATGATTAAAGTAGTAAACACACACACACACACACACACACACACACACACACACACACACACACACAGAGCGGCGCCAGGCTGGAGGCGGGGCATCGTGACGTCACAGGCAAGTCCCTCCCCCCGCCAGATCCAAACATGTGTTGTGTCTGGTGATGGCGGTTCAAGATTTCCCACATTTATATTGATCTTTACATTATCATCCACTCCCAAAGTCACCTGGCATTCTTGTGTTTCAACAACAGACGTGATATATGCAACACCAGGCAAACATTTAACTCTGTCAAATTACAGCTATTGTACAAAATGATTCACTTAATTGACAAATTTTAATGTCAGTTAATTTAACGATATCCTTTGTGGTTCATATCTGAAACACAAACCTTTAAACTTTGTCTCTAGAACTGAACACAACCATTAAGTTTCATAACTGGAATGGAAATTTGGATAATCTATCAAAATTCGTCATATAACGCGAACTTTTAAATCCTTCCATTCAGTTGGGCCGTTACTTGCCTGGCTGCCATTCATAATATGTCCTTTTATATTGTATGTTGACTACGCTCTCATTCATTCGTCATTTGGATCGTCTCACTGATATTCCATTCATAAACTTCATTCCTGCAGCTTATTTTTGACCGCCATGTTGCTTCCTCAAGGTTTATAATTCTTTGTGTATTTAATAATAGAAGATTCAATGATATTTCTCGTGGTACTGGAATTAGAGTTAATAATGCCATCTCAGTTATTAACTCTAACTCAAGTACCACGAGAAATAAAATTGAATCTTCTATTACTGAATACACAAAGAATTATAATCTTAATATCAGTGATGGTCTATACAAATTGGATAACTTTAATGTTGATAAAATTTGTAAACAATTCACCTTCTTGTCCACATAATAAGTTTATGATACGCTTGTTGTCTGTCTTGGACAATCACATGTTTACCATATAGCGTCCTAGCTACGTCTCTTCGTTGTATATCAACTGACTGTTATATTTCTCTCTTGTGTCTCCCCTGATGATGTGAGTTTTACACGAAAGTGCACTTGGGAATTCATCGTGTTTATTTTCCCCGTGGACTCATAAGAATATACTTGATCACGTGCAAAATTGTGATCCTTTAAAATATATATATATATATATATATATATATATATATATATATATATATATATATATATATATATATATATTTTTTTTTCATACTATTCGCCATTTCCCGCGTTAGCAAGGTAGCGTTAAGAACAGAGGACTGGACCTTGAGGGAATATCCTCAACTGGCCCCCTTCTCTGTTCCTTCTTTTGGAAAATTAAAAAAAAACTGAAAGGGGAGGATTTCCAACCCCCCGCTCCCTTGACATTTATATATAATTATTAAAGGAATATCTTTTCATGTCCTTCAATAGAATATACGTTACAAGAGTCTCTGTTAAAACAGGTCTCTCTGTGATCATTAATAAATCTAAGTAATACACAGAACAACATATGTGAGGAAGTGTCCAGAAATTCCTTAGAAAAATATCTCCATTTTATAACATTAAGTCCAGTAAAATTGGTTTCATTTAAATTTCAGAGTAGTTTCACTTACAGTAACACTCTCCAGGAACAAATCTAATACATTAAAAAAGTAGCCCCTGTAGCACAAGTACTGTGGATTAGATGACTGCAATTTATGAAAAAATTGTCTTGTATTTCTGGACTCTACTGTTTGCTAAACCATCAGATTCCTTGGAAATGTTGATGATGTAAACTTTGGAAAATTGCTGGTCTGACAACTGCTTGGTCCTAACCATGCCAAACTATTGACATTTCACTATACTCTACCCATATAAATTAATGAATACCAGTCAGCACTTTTTCTTGAAACTTATCACTATGTTTTATCAAGAGGACCATTCTTCCCATTTCTTTTTTGTCTTTCTGTTTCCTTCTTTACTATTACACACCTAAGCAGAACAAGTGAGATGTTATATTGACAGTAAACTTTGTTTCAACTCAAACAATATCAGGAGCACTTTCCCATATACAGTCTTTCAATTCCACCTCTCTACCAATAACTCATCAACATTTCTATTTCAACACTGTACTTCACAAGAAAATCACCATTTTCACTGGCCTCACTGCGTACCTCATTTCCCTCAGTTATAACTGAGGAGAAGATATAATCCTCAACTGCCACATTAGCCACTTTTCCCTTCAAACCATCCATGACTAGTACTTGGCCCCATGCATCAGATTTTCTGAAATGCTTGTTAGGCTTCTCGTAAAGCACTCACCTCTCTTCATCATCCCTCTCATTTCTCCATGCATAAGCAGTAACAATCACTCAGGTCTTGTGATCCACTGTGTTTTTTATCCACGTGAGTCTGGGGCTCTACTCCTTATTTTCTTTTTCTTTCACACATCTCCATAACGCCTTTAGAAGGAGTGTTACCCAATCCTCAGCTCTCACCTTAAAAGTAACCCCTCACTTTACATCAGTGACATTTACAAACAATTCTCACTCCTTACTCTTGAGATTAGTTTCACTCAGTGCTAGAACATCCAGGTTCTTTTGAAACAACACCTATCTCTCATTTTTCACATCCTGTTTACACCCATGCACACTTAGACACCCTAGTGTGAACTTTTGAGAAGAATGAGCACTCCACGAGTGGCTCTTGTTCTAGCTTTTAGAAACTGAAATACAAGTAGTGGAGGATTTCTAGGCCCCATTTTTGCCCCATTTAGTCATTCTCAATGACACTCATGGAATTAATGGGAAGTGTTCTTTCTCCCATTTCCATGGATAATAATTATACTTGTAGTTGCTTCTCCCACCATACTGAAGTAGTTTCATAAATAGGCAAAACTTGGCCTTGTACACATCCATTCTTTAACTCTCATGCATAATGCAAAGCATGATTTTGATAATAGTATTCAAAATAATGACCGTAGTTCATTGTTAAACTTTCATGACAAACCAT
>NC_092266.1:2255215-2325215 GCF_036320965.1 Panulirus ornatus
AATCCATTTGCTTTTCTATATATATATATATATATATATATATATATATATATATATATATATATATATATATCTTTTTTTTTTCGTACTATTCGCCATTTCCCGCATTAGCGAGGTAGCGTTAAGAACAGAGGACTGGGCCTTAGAGGGAATATCCTCACCTGGCCCCCTTCTCTGTTCCTTCTTTGCCTCGCAACCATATAACATTGTTAAAAGTAGTATTGTTTTAAATATGCCCATGTGTGATCTCCGTGATAACTTCTATTTTTTCACATTCTTCAAAGCTCTATCTTCACTACATCCGAGACAGAGAAACTGCATGACTATATCTTAACTATAACTGAAAGAGAAGAACTGCATAACTTCATCTTCACTATAACTGATATAGAATAACTGCGTGACTATACTGTTACTTTAACTGAAACATAACTGCTATACTGTATCGCCATTACAAATAAACCAAAGCGGATGACAGTATATTTAATATAACTACATGTATGACTGTATTTTCAACATAACTACATGCACGACCACATCTTCACTATAACTGCAACAGAACAGTTGCATGACTGAATCTTCACTGTAAATGAAAAAAAAATAACTGTATGACTCTATCTCCTATACGATTGAACTAAAGTGAATGACTATATGTTCAATATAACTACATGCGAGACTCTTTCTTCACTATAACTGAATTCGAATGTCTGCATGATTACATCTTCAATATAAGTGAATGCATGACTCTGTCTACACTACAAATGAATTACAATAACTGCAAGACTGTATCTTCGCTGTAAATGAACTAATTACACGACTATATTCGTCATATACGAATTGAACTGGAGTAACAATGCCACTATATATTCACTTTAGATAACTAAGGTAGCAACGTTTGCATTCGGCAATGTCATCATATCTCCACTATTAGTACTAAAGTTAACTGCGCTCATGAATTAACTTCACTACTAGACTCTCTTAACTTCACTACTCTCGTGACAAAAGGATGTCTTTACTTTAAAAAAATGTCCATCATGTAGTATATGTTTTCTTAGGGAGTCCAGTTGAGCATTGAGATAAGAAAAAAAATCCAAAGGCATGGATATAAAACTTCTTGTGTTGGCCCTTGTCGTGTGTGGCGTGCATGTGTATATCTGGTGGGAACAGCAGTGGGTGGGTCTCGTGGTAGACGAGGTTCTTGGAATTTGCAGCGATTTTACCGATGAGCTTCGCACAGCATAGGTTCCATCGCCCTTCTGGTTCACCCTACCTGTCGCAGGGCCCCTGGTGGCCATCCACCAGAGGAAAATCCAGTTGCGGTTGGCGCTGGCTTACCTGCAGGAAGTAAGCCATCCTAGAAATTCACTCAAAGGACAGTCGTTGCTTGGACTTGCAGCACTTGGAGCTTGCCTACTTACTTTATTGACTTGTTTGAGGAGATGGAGAAGAAAAGCTGTACACGACCAACGAAGAGATCTCGATGGTGGCCAGGTTGAGGACACGGTACAGGATGACGTGCAGTCTGAGGACACGATACATGATGATGACCAGGTTGAGGACACGGTACAGGATGACGTGCAGTCTGAGGACACGATACATGATGATGACCAGGTTGAGGACACGGTATAGGATGACGTGCAGTCTGAGGACACGATACATGATGATGACCAGGTTGAGGACACGGTATAGGATGACGTGCAGTCTGAGGACACGATACATGATGATGACCAGGTTGAGGACACGGTACAGGATGACGTGCAGTCTGAGGACACGATGCATGATGATGACCAGGTTGAGGACACGGTACAGGATGACGTGCAGTCAGAGGACACGATACATGATGATGACCAGGTTGAGGACACGGTACAGGATGACGTGCAGTGTGATGATGAGGTTGGGAACATGCGGGATGATCAGCAATCTGATATCAATGTTAAGGATAATACTGAAGTTGATACCCAGGCTCAGAAGCTGACAGAAATACAGTGTGTTGATGAACCAGAGGAGGAACACAATCAAGTGATTGACCCAGTTTTCTTGATCGAGGAGGGAATTGATAAAATTAAGTTTATCAAGAAGTTGCACGAGGGAGGCAATGGGATAATAGACAAAGTATTATTCAATGGGGATGAGAGTGCAAGTAAAACCCTTCATCCTGGATGCGACTTGATCAATTTACTGGGTGAGGCCGCAATCCTATGTCACCTAAAGGGAGCCGGAGGGGCTCCTTTCTTGTACGGCCTGTCCCAAGTACCTGCCAGGATTATCATGTCCTTCGCCGGCAGTCCTTATGAGAAGTATCTACAGACCCGATCAGAAAAAGAAATTGTCGACTCTCTCATCTCCATTGTAGACCAATTGCAAGAAATCCACGAAGCAGGCGTGATACACAATGATATTAGAATTGACAACATCACTGTTACCTACGACGATGGCGTGTCCTTCCATTTCGTTGACTTCAGCTTGAGCACGAGGGAAGGACAAGTTCTAAAACTGGTGGGTGAAGGAGAGAACCCTTGGATGTCCCCAGAATCCATGAACCGTGAACCCCTCTCACCTGCCAGTGACGTGTTCTCCCTCGGCTGTTTATTCAATGACATCCAAAGTTACGTTCATAAAGAGTAGGTAAAGCGACACCTCACAGCACTGCAAAAACTTGTGGAAGTCCCTGACCCGAAAAGGCGACCATCGTTGGCTCAAATAAAAGCCGGTATGGAGAAGATGAAGGAACGAACGTGGCGACATGGTAAGGGTCGTCCAGCAAAGCGGGTTAGGAGAACCAAGTTGGCAGAATGTTGATGAGTGACGTGGCATCATCATTATCTTCCGTAAGCCGTCTTCTTCACACCCATGTGAAGCTATGTATTTGTTTTGGCGACAAAGGGAATCCCTTATTCAAAAGTGAGGTTTAATACATTCCGTCAGTTACCTTTCCATATATTATATGTACTTATATAGATATATGTTATATAATCTAATATCTACTGAACTTTTTAAAATTTCTATCCATGTCTCAGAGGGTCAAGATGGCCCCGCTGCTGGGTGTGTACACCTCCTGACCGTGTTGTCACGTCTGCACACCTGACTGTGTCTTCTGTCTCGCTTGGTCAAAAAAGGATTTCTTCACAGTTGCGGAGAGAGAGGGAGAGAGAGAGAGAGAGAGAGAGAGAGAGAGAGAGAGAGAGGTGCATTACGAGTGTCAGAACCAAACCCCCGCTCCTCCCTCCCCCTTACCACGTTACAGTACAAAACGGGTAATTACAATCAGAGGTCGACCAGTTCACCTGCACCTGCCTCTCCTGGATATGCCTGGCAGTGGAGCGATGGTGTCACAAGTTCGACCTCGGCCTCTACAAACAACAACACCACCCACCAATATGGCCAACACTTACACCCAGAGTCGAACTCCAGCCTCTCCCCCACCACCACTCACAGGTCCAGCTCTAGTGGTAGGAATGTAGGGGATGACTCTGCCTCTCCCAGTGGGGATTGCTTCGCTTCTCCCAGGATTAACAACACCTCTGCCCCCTCCCTCCCTCCCTCCCCTGATGCTGTTAAAGAATTCCACTGCCTGTACTGGTTCATTTTGTCCACAAGCAAACAGTGATTATTCATTCTTAAATGATCCTTGTTTATGCCTTAAGGGAAGAGAGTTTTACACTCGCGTTGCCCAGTCTCCTGACTTTCTGTATATGTACCATATCTTTACACCTATGTATGTATTTATACACACACACACACACACACACACACACACACACACACATACACATACACGATCTGTTAAGACCTTACTCGTCCATTCTTAATGAACCCCACATTTCCGACACCATCCAGCGTCACAGGAAATAACATCGCCATCTCCTGCGTCAGAAAGGTAGCGCTAAGAAACAGACGAAGGAAGACCACATCCGCTCACATCCACACACAAGCTGTCATGTGTAATGCACCGAAACCACAGCTCCCTATCTACAACCAGGCCCCACAGACCTTCCCATCACGTTTCTCATGCCCTGGTTCAGTCCACTGACGGCACGGTGACCCTAGTATACAACATAGTTCCATTTTCTCTATTACGTGCACACCCTCTTCTGCTCCCTCAGCCACATTCCTGTTTTTTCTTTTCATTATCACACTTCTCTCTCACCCTTTCATTACATACTCGATCAAGCCGCCTCACACTAAATACATTCCTCAAACATTTCATTTCCCAAACATCCACCCTCCTTCCCACAACACTATCGAGAGCCCATACCTCGCAACCATATAACATTGTTAAAAGTACTAGTACCAGTGTCCAGGCGTGGCCACTCCTCCATATTGTTTCCCAGGTAGCCACTTGGGCAGCGCTACTGCGCGTCGACTCCCTATTGGAGGACCGCTGCCGCTCCTGATTCATGATTGGTCCTCCGCGGACCAATGGTTTCCGTGCTTCGCCCCCGCGGTAGTTGATTGGTCATCGACCGTAGACCGGCTACTGTACACCTACGCCCCAAATAGGAGAGTGGCTGCCTTAACCACAGTATATGATGTGCTGTCTGACAGTGGCGCCACTCACACCACATGTACTCCACTCCTCTCACTCACACCACATGTACTCCACTCCTCACTCACACCACATGTACTCCACTCCTCTCACTCACACCACATGTACTCCACTCCTCTCACTCACACCACATGTACTCCACTCCTCACTCACACCACATGTACTCCACTCCTCACTCACACCACATGTTCTCCACTCCTCACTCACACCACATGTACTCCACTCCTCACTCACACCACATGTACTCCACTCCTCACTCACACCACATGTACTCCACTCCTGAGTTGTAGTTGGCACTATCCTCACACCATCAACCAGCTGGTGGTACTCACACTCCACTCCTGAGTTGTAGTTGGCACTATCCTCACACCATCAATAGTGCTGCACTTGTAGCTTACAATACCAGCATCTCGCAGGAGAATGTCAAGTTGTCTTAGGCTACCTAGACCAGGTCTGGCACCAACCTCTCCACACCATGGACGACTTGGTGAATCTTACTGTCCTTGGCTGCACGTCTCCAGTAACAGGACCAGGTTTCCGGCACCCACCAGCCAAACACTCCAACACCCACGAAATTAAGGAGGCGCCCGCCACCTGCCTCCACACTCACCACCATAATACACCCAAGATTTCTGCCATTTTCCACCTCCTCTAATTACTATTACGACCCACACATTCTCCAAACTGTCCTCACAGTTGCACTTACATACACGCCACCTCCCCCCCATCACATACTTGCTTATTGGTTGTTGTTGTTGTTGTTGTTCTCTAGTTCTCGGTCAATGAATGGCAGAGCTTTTGTTGACAAATGGCCACCAGCCTCTGTGTGCCTCCCTCCACCTACACCAACGCGCCACAAATTGGAATTACTCACTCGCGATCATTATACATAAAAAAGAAAAATTATAACAAAATGTTGACTTACATTACAAAACAATCACAGTACATATTACAATATTATATAACAAACTTATTATAAAATAACTAAATACACCGAATGAGAACAAAGCTAAGTTGATCTATTTACAAAAATCATAGAAACTAAGCAACACAAAATATATTGACAAAAATTATAGAAGGCAAACAAAAGAAAATTTATATATTTACAAAAATCCTGGAAACCAGCAACAGTACAGAAATGGCTCCGTCACTGTAGACGTCAGTCATCATACAATACTGGTTGTGTGGTACAACATACAGGTGGCTCAGTCACTGTAGACGTCAGTCATCATACATTACTGGTTGTCTGGTACAACATACAGGTGGCTCCGCCACTGTAGACGTCAGTCATCATACATTACTGGTTGTCTGGTACAACATACAGGTGGCTCAGTCACTGTAGACGTCAGTCATCATACATTACTGGTTGTCTGGTACAACATACAGGTGGCTCCGTCACTGTAGACGTCAGTCATCATACATTACTGGTTGTCTGGTACAACATACAGGTGGCTCCGTCACTGTAGACGTCAGTCATCATACATTACTGGTTGTGTGGTACAACATACAGGTGGCTCCGTCACTGTAGACGTCAGTCATCATACATTACTGGTTGTGTGGTACAACATACAGGTGGCTCCGTCACTGTAGACGTCAGTCATCATACATTACTGGTTGTCTGGTACAACATACAGGTGGCTCCGTCACTGTAGACGTCAGTCATCATACTTTACTGGTTGTGTGGTACAACATACAGGTGGCTCCGTCACTGTAGACGTCAGTCATCATACATTACTGGTTGTCTGGTACAACATACAGGTGGCTCCGTCACTGTAGACGTCAGTCATCATACATTACTGGTTGTCTGGTACAACATACAGGTGGCTCCGCCACTGTAGACGTCAGTCATCATACATTACTGGTTGTCTGGTACAACATACAGGTGGCTCCGTCACTGTAGACGTCAGTCGTCATACATTACTGGTTGTCTGGTACAACATACAGGTGGCTCCGTCACTGTAGACGTCAGTCATCATACATTACTGGTTGTCTGGTACAACATACAGGTGGCTCCGTCACTGTAGACGTCAGTCATCATACATTACTGGTTGTGTGGTACAACATACAGGTGGCTCCGTCACTGTAGACGTCAGTCATCATACATTACTGGTTGTCTGGTACAACATACAGGTGGCTCCGTCACTGTAGACGTCAGTCATCATACATTACTGGTTGTCTGGTACAACATACAGGTGGCTCCGTCACTGTAGACGTCAGTCATCATACATTACTGGTTGTGTGGTACAACATACAGGTGGCTCCGTCACTGTAGACGTCAGTCATCATACATTACTGGTTGCCTGGTACAACATACAGGTGGCTCCGTCACTGTAGACGTCAGTCATCATACATTACTGGTTGTCTGGTACAACATACAGGTGGCTCCGTCACTGTAGACACTGTAGATTCTTTAGGTTTAACCATAAACCTTAACTAAAGCAATATGGCAACATGAACCAATTTTACGACTGAAATATCAGAGACGATCGTAATTAAGAGTGAATGAGAGCGATATAAACACACAGTTGAAATGGACGAAGTAGTAATGGCAGCCAGGGAATAAGAGCCCCGCCCAGCTAAATTTAAAAGTTCGCGTTCAGTGGTAGAGTTAAATTAATTGTACAAACTTCCATTGCTCTGGTGGAATTTAAAGGTCATGTTTACCTCCAGAGACAGAATTTAAAGGTTCATCTTTAAAGTGCAGAATTCCAGGAATATCGTTAAAATAATTCCCTTTAAAATTCCTTAGTTATGTGAAGCATTTCATACAACAGCTGCAATTTGACGGTGTTTAAAAGTTCGCTGTTGCATGGTAGTATTAAAGTGTTTAATTGACGAGGTTAAAAGTTCGAGATTTAATGACGATTTGCACAAGTTTTTGTTTAACTGACGTATTTTCAATGTTTGTGTTTATATGACGTATTTAAAAGGACTTTGTTGACATAATGCAGCTGGAAAGTTTACGTTCAAATGATAATGTTTAAATGTTCGTTAATGAATGAGGGAGTTAAATGGATGAATCTTAAGTTCGCGTTTCATGGAGTCGTTTTGAAACAATTTGTTTAAATGTCAGAGTTTAAATGATCATATGTACCAGGTTGACCAGATGGCGGTAGTGTGTAGACACAGCCATACCAGGTCGTATTTTTTTTTTTTTTTTTTTATACTTTGTCGCTGTCTCCCGCGTTTGCGAGGTAGCGCAAGGAAACAGACGAAAGAAATGCCCCCCCCCCCCCCATACACATGTATATACATACGTCCACACACGCAAATATACATACCTACACAGCTTTCCATGGTTTACCCCAGACGCTTCACATGCCTTGATTCAATCCACTGACAGCACGTCAACCCCGGTATACCACATCGCTCCAATTCACTCTGTTCCTTGCCCTCCTTTCACCCTCCTGCATGTTCAGGCCCCGATCACACAAAATCTTTTTCACTCCATCTTTCCACCTCCAATTTGGTCTCCCTCTTCTCCTCGTTCCCTCCACCTCCGACACATATATCCTCTTGGTCAATCTTTCCTCACTCATCCTCTCCATGTGCCCAAACCACTTCAAAACACCCTCTTCTGCTCTCTCAACCACGCTCTTTTTATTTCCACACATCTCTCTTACCCTTACGTTACTCACTCGATCAAACCACCTCACACCACACATTGTCCTCAAACATCTCATTTCCAGCACATCCATCCTCCTGCGCACAACTCTATCCATAGCCCACGCCTCGCAACCATACAACATTGTTGGAACCACTATTCCTTCAAACATACCCATTTTTGCTTTCCGAGATAATGTTCTCGACTTCCACACATTCTTCAAGGCCCCCAGAATTTTCGCCCCCTCCCCCACCCTATGATCCACTTCCGCTTCCATGGTTCCATCCGCTGCCAGATCCACTCCCAGATATCTAAAACACTTCACTTCCTCCAGTTTTTCTCCATTCAAACTCACCTCCCAATTGACTTGACCCTCAACCCTACTGCACCTAATAACCTTGCTCTTATTCACATTTACTCTTAACTTTCTTCTTCCACACACTTTACCAAACTCAGTCACCAGCTTCTGCAGTTTCACACATGAATCAGCCACCAGCGCTGTGTCGTCAGCGAACAACAACTGACTCACTTCCCAAGCTCTCTCATCCCCAACAGACTTCATACTTGCCCCTCTTTCCAGAACTCTTGCATTTACCTCCCTAACAACCCCATCCATAAACAAATTAAACAACCATGGAGACATCACACACCCCTGCCGCAAACCTACATTCACTGAGAACCAATCATTAAAGTCACCTTCCTTACTTACTTATGGCGGCGATGAAATTCACTGGTTCTTGATTGTGCACCAATTAACCTATCAGATAATGGTACAATGTTTGCCTGGTGTTGCATATATCACGTCTGTTGTTGAAACACAAGAATGCCAGGTGACTTTGGGAGTGGATGATAATGTAAAGATCAATATAAATGTGGGAAATCTTGAACCGCCATCACCAGACACAACACATGTTTGGATCTGGCGGGGGGAGGGACTTGCCTGTGACGTCACGATGCCCCGCCTCCAGCCTGGCGCCGCTCTGTGTGTGTGTGTGTGTGTGTGTGTGTGTGTGTGTGTGTACTACTTTAATCATTATCACGTGAGTCTTTTGAGGAAGGATTTGTACACTCGTGTTGCCCCGCCTCTTAACCTTGTAAGTGTAAGATATGTTTTCACTTTTGTGTGCGCACACACACACACACACACACACACACACACACACACACACACACACACACACACATAACCTATAATATTATCTAGTATTTTCTTCAGACGGATATCTTACACCTTGATTATAAAAGCCAAAAACAAATTTATAAAATCATATACATATATTTACACACGTGTAGATATATGTTATGTATTGAAATGTGGCGGAAAAATGCCTTATATATTAACAAACGTGATTGAGGACTTAAAGAATCTGGTACAAACATAATGGTTATTGTGATAAATGATTTATTTATGGTAAATATGTATTGTGTTGCATTATAATGGTTGTTCAGGACCAAGGTTCTTAAACCTGAATCAGTGAAATACTATCAGAAATAAAAGATCTGTTAAACATAAACATTTATAGTGATTAACCACAGAATATATTTTCCTCTGGGTATGTAAAAGAAAATACAGTACAAGGAGCTAGTTTGAGGAAGAGTATTTCATATTTTAACAAAATATTTCCCTGTAATAGCGTCCCTTATCTTTCGTCATCATTTCTTATGTTTCCTATCAAGAAATGTCTTTTATGTAACATAAAAATTCTGTCTAGGTATTTGATTAATGTTGTCCAAGGATGAGCTACATGGCACACGTGGTCAGGTCACAGTGGTGGTGGTCAGGTCAGTGGGCAGTGTGTGTGTGTGTGTGTGTAGCCCCGAGCGTATATCAAAAGCGCGGATTCGAGAAAGTGACCGCGTTCGAAACTCACCCTTAAAGTACTATCAAATGCGCGGCAAGGTTAATCCGTTCACTCGCTGTGTCATTGAGAATCATTCGGTGTGTCATAATGCTTCACACTATTCACCGAGACCACCGCGAGTGTCTGTCTCGATGGTTTCGTGTTCACAGTGCTGAAGGCCACGGTGCTCAGTCTGAACCTGACAGTCAATCCTGTGTTGTCATAACTTTCAGCTATGGAGTTTACGATTTCCCAAACAAACAAAGGCAAGAAGTGTTTGATGCACGATGGATATAAATACAGAGTGGACAGTACATTGGTGGACGGATGCATTTCTTGGAGATGTACCAACAAGAAATGTAAAGGTAGACTTAGAACAGACAACACAGTGACTGCCATTGTTCCAGTTGATTTGGAGCATAACCATGAAAAAGAAGAAAGAAAACTTGAAAGACAACAACACAGTACAACAAATTTATCTCTGGGGAAATAAATCGACGCAATTATATGAAGGCCTTGGGAAACAGATTCACAGCAAGAACAAACATATAACTGAGTTTTTATGGAAGAGGAGAAGTGTTTTTTATAAAGGATTGCAAGGTGTATGACGAATGTTTTATTACATAAACTGGTTTTATGGACACATATTTTTTATAAAGTTTTTATAAAGTTTTATAAAGTTTTATAAATCTTTCATAAAGGACTGCAAGGACAAGCCTGTACTAAGGTGCAAGAAGAATAAACTTACAAGGACAAGCCTATACTTACTTAACAAATATATAATTTTTCCTGCTTAAAAGTCCTACTTCCACCTCCCCGTGGTAAGCAGGGGGCAACAGATGATATCATCTGGCTAACGGAAGAGGTGAACGATCGTTAATGAACGTATAAACAATCGGACTTAGAGGTGAGTGATAAAACGTGCTTTTGACTTAATATTCTGCCGCGCTTTTGATAGCAATATATCAGCAACGTTTGCCGTGCTTTTGATATGCCAATCCAAGCTTTCGTAAAACGCCGAATCTTCCTCGTATTCCCTCATGACCACAGCGCCAAACCGACTCCCGCCATCAGGCCGAAACGCACAAACATTTCTGACAAAATTGAGACAACCACTTTCGCGTCAGTTTTGACACCAAGTGAATTTATACGACAATTACGTTCAAGATGCTTGGTTTTTCGTTCATGGATTGAACAGAAGCAACCAACGATGGTTGCTACTGCCCAATCCATGAAGTCCCCCCCACCACGGAAAGGTAACCAAGCTTCGGGGGGGATGGGTGTTTACCCTGACGCCAACGGAGAAACTCAATACAATATTTTTATTATAACTTTCCTTAATCTTGAAAAATGAATCAATCAGAGGGAACAATAGCCCCAGTCATATGAAGATTGGCTAACCGAATGTATATAATTGTCAGTCCTCCTCAAACTTGTATAATTTCGATCATTAGAGCATCCATCTATTCATCTCATATAAGTGTTGCTAGGACAGTTGTCTATTAGTGCAGAGATCTTTTCCTCGGTAAAGAAAGTGTAGCCGGACTCCGCCCTCATGAGGTTACTGCACGACACCAAAGATCACCCTTTGGTAGGCTGTGCTATAGGCAGCACAGCTCCGTCAAAGATCTCACTCCATAAGTGAACTTATATAGATTCCTTTTTAAACATTTTGTCTTGTCTATAAGGAACTCATCAGTTCTTCTCCAGTGAAAGCAAAAAATCATCGAGAAATTCATTTGCTTCCTCAATATCAGGATCTTGTGGCTCTGTGTGGGGGACGGGGCAGGTGGTCTCTGTGACTGGCTGTGTCTGGAGAGCGGTGCTGGTGGTCTCTGTGACTGGCTGTGTCTGGGGAGCGGGGCTGGTTATCTCTGTGACTTGCTGTGTCTGGAGAGCGGTGCTGGTGGTCTCTGTGACTGGCTGTGTCTGGGAAGCGGGGCTGGTGGTCTCTGTGACTGGCTGCGTCTGGGGAGCGGGGATGGTGGTCTCTGTGACTGGCTGTGTCTGGGAAGCAGGGCTGGTGGTCTCTGTGACTGGCTGCGTCTGGGGAGCGGGGCTGGTGGTCTCTGTGACTGGCTGTGTCTGGAGATCAGGGGAAGTCTTGGGTATAAATTTCAATATACTGTGAGCGATATCGTCTCTCAACCGATTCCTCTCGATCTTCTCTTGCACGGCCTTCATGATACGTTTGGGCGGCTTTCTCCATTTTCTTTGCATTTCAGTTGGTGATCCTGCGCCATCGAGCCACATGATACCAGAATAGTATCGTTCCTGTTTCCCAACGGGTCCAATCTTGGTGTCACACATGATGCCGAGTGAACCCAAATGGCGGCCGATGTTTACGTTGGAAGCCACGGGCTCGTTATGTATCTTGCAGTAACTTTCATACCGTTGCTGCAGCTCTTTCCTGCTGATAAGGTACCGCTTCATAGTAATAGTCTTTCCCTTCATTTGAACGAAGGTATTCATGAAACTAACAAAGGAAGCCTTTCCTTTGTAATCCCGTTTGTAGTAACAGAAAGCCATTGAAGATGTGGATCGGGTCAGGCGAAGTTACACAGACTAACAAGACAGTCCTATAATCAATAGTCCTGTATCAGCACTGAACTCGAAATACGTCAGAACGACAATTTCAACCCAGGGCTGGAGGGCCAGTTGATGATATTCTCACGTCTTGCTCAACCAAGTAACCTCGGTTAGACCTTGTTTATATTTAAATATAGTAAAGTTAATATAGTGAAGCTTGATGATTCTATTTATATGTAAGTTGCAATGTAGTTTGTGTATATATATATATATATATATATATATATATATATATATATATATATATATATATATATATATATATATATATATATATATATATATATATATTTTCAATAATGGATGGAACTCGGCTCCTAAGGTGATTTTGTTGTTGGAGTGGGACCTCCAGCCATTCTGTCCACCTTTTCCCTTTCTGGACATGTGGTGGTGCATTGGGTAGTGTGGCAACCTTCGTCTTCATCTTTTTGGGTGCAGGCTTGCAAACCTCGTGGAGTAGTTGTGGGGTTTGCTTCTTTACTGCACCCGATATAGCCATCTGGGCGTAGCTATCTACCCGGGCTGGTGGGTCAGCCAGCATAGCTACACGCTCACTCGGTACCTGGGCTGGTGGACGAGCAGCCTTCCTTTCTTCCATGGCTACAGTCTGCCTAACGACCTGGGGTTGTGGAGCAGCCATCCTTACTACCACCCAGGTTGGTTGGGCAGCCTTCTTTCGTTTCTTTGCTACACCCTTCTGGTTGGGTTGGTTGGGCAACCTTCTTTTTCCTCTTCTTCGATACAACCTGCCAACCGAATTCGTCTGCTGGTGGGTCCGTTTCTTTCATGGATACAACCTCTGTAGCCACTTGGGCTGGCCGGTCAACCTTCGGTTGTAGGTAAAAGTATATATATAGAATAATGTGGTTATCATCAGCAGCCAGAGGCCATTCCTCCCTCCTTGCCTGCAGAGTGCTTGATTTTCTGGAAAGTTCTACGAAATTCTGGTAAGATAAATACTATTGAGAGGACGTTGTTAGGGGACAGTCAGGTTCAGTTTAGAGTTTGTTGTGGGATGGTTCTTTTACTGTGTCGTATCAGCCAGATGGGTATTTCTTTTCACAGTTTTCGTTAAAGTTTCTGTTTTCTAGAGGCATAATCTAGAACACTATTTTCCATATGTTTATCATTTTTCTCGTTATATTTTCATTATCATCATTAGTTATGTTATTGTTGACTTTCAGATATTTGATGTTATGTTTGTGATTCCCGTGGAAGCGTCTGACATCTTGCTAGAAGACTTTCTGGTCACAATATTTCTGCACTGGGGAGTTGATCGTATTCTTTTATTGCAGGTTTTGTTATTATCTTGCTTTACATTAAGGTCTACTGGAGGTTTTCCCAATGTTGGTTGAACATATGTCCAGCAACAGGAGATGGAGTAAGATACAGTATTGATGAGATTTATCTATCTATATAACTATCTAAATATTGCTCTATCAATCTATCAATCTAACTATCTATCTATCTATCTATCTGTCTATATATCTATCTTTATCTGAAAGTCAACAATGATAAAATCAATGATATATGAAGTATAACAATGTCCTCTCAATGGCAATTATCTCACCAGAATCTTCTAGAACCTTCCAGAAAACTATGAACTCTGCATGCAAGGAGGGAAGAATGGTCTCTGGCTATTGATAAAACCATATTGTTCCATATATATGTTTATATATAAATATTTATGTATATATATGAATGTATACATAACGTACAGAATAATGCTGTCATCATCAGTATCGAAGAAAACTGAAAAGATGAGTTCCCACCGAGATTCGAACTCAGATTGCTGGATCCAAAGTCCAGACTGCTAACCCTTACACCATGGGACCTGATAAGAACAGATGTGATTTCATCTAAATGTTTTACATATAATCAACCAGAGGCCATTCCTCCCTCCCTGCCTGCAGGGTTCAAGGTTTTCTAGAAGGTTCTCGAAGATTCTGGTAAGATCATTACCTTTGAGAGGTCGTCGTTAGGTAACAGTCAGGTTCACTCTATGGTTGGTGTTTGTAGTTGGTTGTCCGAGGATGTTGTTATACTTGATCAATTTTGTAATTGTTGACTTTCAGGTAGGAAGTACTCATTTACGATGCATCCTTATACTCACAACAACCTTATGAGTCACTTCAAGATTTATCTTCACTACAACTTTATCTTCACTACACTATTAAGGTTGAAGTCAGTGGTCACATTCACTACAATCTCAACACGACTGGTCTTATACCTAACCCATATTATCACTACATCCATGTACATGTATTTCTTGCAGAATAACGCTGATATCAATGATTTCTGTGAAAGTTGACATATACAGCATTACGTATCTATCGATCTATCTAATATCTGTTTTTTACCTATCTATCTATCTATCTATCTATCTATCTATCTATCTATCTATCTTTCTAAATCAGAAAGTCAACAACAATATCATTAATGATACGTATAACTACGTCCTCTCAATGGCAGTTCCTACCCAGAATCTTCGAGAACCTTCTAGAAAACCTTGAACCCTGCAGGCAGGGAGGGAGGAATGGTCTCTGGTTGATTATATGTAAAACATTTAGATGAAATTACATCTGTTCTTATCAGGTCCCATGGTGTAAGGGTTAGCACTCTGGACTCTGGATCCAGCAATCCGAGTTCGAATCTCGGTGGGACCTCACCTTTTCAGTTTTCTTAGAAACTGATGATGGAACTGAGCCATATAGTTGACCTTCGATGGACATATATTTCTTACGGCCCACCATTTTATTTAAGTATGAAGATCTCACGGCAGAGAGGAAACGTGTGATATTCAAAATCAAAAGCCGCAATTGCCCTCATGGTAATGGTCGACATGTTTGCAGACAGATGACACAAACATGTGAGAAGTTAGACAAATATGGACGTTCCTGGTTGCTGTATAGCCTAGGTTTATCATCACTTGTAATGAAGGAGAAATGTTGCACATTATTCCACAACTTTTTATTTAGGCTAGGCTAGGCTAGGATGAATAGGGTCCATAACGTAACAGAGCTGGGAAATGCATCATATCGGATCTGTATTTGTGCAAAATGGCGCAAGTTTGTGGAAGTGATTTACGCAATGCCGGAGAGAATCCACCTCCACCAGAAATAATGTCTCAGATCATACAATATCTGCTGTTGGACGAGCAGGGGACATTAGACCAATATATTCCTGTAGTTTACTGCTCTTCCCAAACACGCAGCAAGACATTCGCAAAAGCGTTAAACTGAACTTTTCCATCGGTTTTCATATCTTTGATTACTTAAACCAGTTCCAACAGATGGAAAAAATCATTTCAAAATGAGAAAGTATTTGCCTATAAAAAGCATTTTGATCGATCGTACCAAATATTCAATTATTTATGTACCCGACAAAATATTCAGTCACTCCTATATCCGACATTTTCCTGCTGGCTGGGCCGTTAAAGTCATATGGTAATTTACCGCAATTAGATTATAGATATATTCATCTATATGGAATGGCTCAGCGTGAAGAAACATATATTTTCACTAAATCCTCCTCTTCACTATACCCCCATCTTCACTACATAGTTCTAACACAACATCTTGACTACACCATTGTATGACCACATTATCATATCATTGTGTTCTTATCTTCACCACAGCCTCGGCAAAATTGATCTTTTCTTTACACATCAGGGTAGATGGCCATCATTATGATGACAGAGAACACACATAACATATTAAACCACTTATCTTTAGTCACTTTAATCTAATTTCTGCTGATAAAAACGAATTATAATGACAATCCTTGTGTTCTGTGACGGGACATTCCACGGGTGAAGGAACTGCTTTGAGGCACATGTATTAAACTATTGAGAAATAAACTTAACTGTATTAAAGTATTGACTTCACTATATTAGACTTCTCTATATTAAGCTATGCTAGGATATGATCAGTTCCCAGGTTATATAAGGGCGGGAGCCGGGACCGAGAGCATCATTTGAGCTGTGACCTTTGTCGAGTGAGCATTTCTGCTCCGCCTTGCAAGCTCCCTCAACCTTTCCTCGAACACTTCAATATAATAATGTTCACCAAGGAGGTAGGACGATCCTCCTTTGTCCAGGAGATGGAATTTGAATATGTCCATGTATTTGACATGGGCTATGGCTGTGTGGACATGGAGGTGGAATACCCAGACGTGGAAGTGATGGATGGAGTGGAATTTGGCTGTGTGGATATGGAGGTGGAATACCCAGGCGTTGAAGAGATGGATGGAGTGGAATTGGTGGAATACCCAGACGTGGAAGTCATGGATGGAGTGGAATTTGGCTGTGTGGATATGGAGGTGGAATACCCAGAAATGGAATTGGAGGAAATGGAATATGGGTGAAGCTGGTATGAACGCCATATGGATTTGGTGAAAGTTGACCTCGTAATGTGTTGACGTAAAATAGGTCAACCACTGTGACCATGTGGCGGAGAGGGCCACATCCACCAACCACGAAGCGAGCCCCACCACGGAGAAGTATCCTGGCTGCATCCACGTACGAGAACCACCGCGGGATTGCCGTCATCCACTACCCTTGCTATGCCTCCTACAAGAAGGCCCTTCTTGCCAACGTGACACCACTTTTCGTCAACGGTCGCTGTGCAAAAGTGAAACCTCACCGTCCCACTGATGCTGACCAAGTGACCTCGCCCACTCAAGTGGCACTGCAGCCCACACTCCCTACCAGACCCACCATCCATGAGGAAATGCAGCCCACCCCACTTGTCAGGCCCACCTTCATGGAGACATGGCAGGTCTCAAGACCTGTCAGGCCCACCATTCAAGACCGACTTGGTCCCCCAACACATGTCAGGCCCAGCGTTCTAAACCACCTGGGACCTATAACACATGACATGTCCTACGTTACAGACCGACTGCACTCCGCACCACATACGGACGTTAAAAGGCGTGTCGAGATGACACACGCTCCCCGTGCCAAAAGATTCACTTTGTGAGGAACCGGAGTTCTTTCTTCCTGCTGGTGCTGCAGGAGAACACGGCCCTAGAGTGGACACTGGAGGTGTGTTTGTGTTTGGGTTATCACTGAGGAACCAACACCAAGACAACTTTAGTTTCGCCCAGCCAAGGATTACGTTAATCTAGCGGAAGTCTGGCTTTCTCCCAGTAGTGGATGACACATAATATCTACGTAGGGACGTTGAAAAACAAAGAAAGAAAAAAAATGGGAACATTATCCCGCCCCCAAAAAATACATAAATTTACGGGGATAATTTCCTTCGTCTTCAAAGAAAAAATGAAACTCTTCCGACGCTACCGTGCCTTCCATAAAGCAACCCTCAAAGAAATCACTTTCTACACAATGCGCAAGGATTCGTTTAGCCAATCTTCATATGGCTGGGGCTATTCTTCCCTCTGATTGATTCATTTTTCAAGATTAAGGAAAGTTATAATAAAAATATTGTATTGAGTTTCTCCGTTGGCGTCAGGGTAAACACCCATCCCCCCCGAAGCTTGGTTACCTTTCCGTGGTGGGGGGGACTTCATGGATTGGGCAGTAGCAACCATCGTTGGTTGCTTCTGTTCAATCCATGAACGAAAAACCAAGCATCTTGAACGTAATTGAACAATATATGCTATATTGTTATGGTTTCAGTACTGTCATGGTAAATCTTTTATTACTGTGGCTACATTGCAATGGAAACCAAAATGGTAAGGTGGTTATATTTTCATGGTTGGATGATTTCATTATGGCGATTATAATGCATTTCTGAATATATTGTCATGGTGACTGTGTTGCCATAATATCTATATTGTCATTTAATTTGTTGAATTGATGGCAATATTGTCTTAGAGACGGTACTGTCATGTTATCTGTATTGTCACGGTGGTTGTATTGTCATCGTGACTATATAGTCATGTTGGCTATATTGTCATTAAGATTACATTGTTATGGTAACTATATTGCCATGATGGCTGTATTGTTAGGTCACTATATTGCCATGGTGGCAATTTGTCATTTTTGTTATATAACAAGGAGGTGACTGTCTTTTCATGTTGGCAATATTGTCAGAATAGCTATATTGTTGAGTAGTGGGTATATATATATATATATATTTCTTTTCTGGCGGTATATTGTCATGATGGCAATAATAACATTTTGGCGATATTGGCAAGGTGATATCGTGTTTTAGCAGCTAAACTCTTGTTGTGGATATTTTTCAATTCAAATGTTTTATCATGGTAGATGTATAGTCAAGGTTACTATATTTTCATGGTAGCTACATTGTCATGGTGAAGACATTGGCATGGTGGCTGTATCGTTATTTTCAATAAAATGCCGCCCTGGCTACATTATCTTGGTCGCTATATCAACTTAATGGCTATATTGCTATGATTAATTTTGTCGTTCGGGATATATTTTGTTATTAGCTACAATACTGTTGTCATTATATGATCATGATAATATTTTCGTGGCGGCATGTTTGGTATTGTAAGTGTAAGTGAATGGATATCATCTCATCATGTCACTTATATTGTCATGGTTTTTACACTGTGATATTGTTTATGTCAACCTGCTGATTATATAATCATGATTGGTGTACGATTATGGTAACTATATTGTAATGCCGTTTTATTTCATTGTGATAATTTTGTCATGTTGACTACAATCACATGACAGCTATAATGTTATGACTATATTATGATGATAAATCCTGTCTGAGTCACTGTTCTTTCACAGAGATTATATTGTCCTGGAGTCTATATGTTTTCTATGATCCGAAAGCGACTATTCATTTATAGTATCTATACTGTCAGGTGGTTATATTGCATTTGTGAATATAAGTGGGATGTTTCTATATTTTTCCTTTGACTATATTATCATATCATCTATATGATCATGGTAGCTTTATTGTCATAATGAATACATTGTCGTCGTGACTATATTATCATAATGGCTAAATTGTCATAGCTAATATGTTGACATGGGGATATATTTTCATGATATTTATAAAGTCATTGTAAGATTGGTATCAAAGTGACTCTAATGTGCTGGCGATTGATTTATAACGTGATATTATTGTCAAGATGGCTGTATTGTCATGGTGGCTATATTGTCGTTTGCTGTATTTTCAATTTTACGCTTTTGTGAAGATAGCTTTACTGACAGTGTAGCTATAGTGTCATGGAGAATATATATTTATAGTGGCAGTATCGTCATTTTGAACATAGTCATTTTGGCTATCTTCTTATTTTCGTTACAGTACTATCGTGTATATATCGCCACCTTGGCTATATTAGCAATGTGATATTTTTTCTAGTTGCTATATTGTCATTTTTTAAACATGCATATTTTGTCATAAGTGATACATTATCATGATGAATATAATATTCCGGTGAATATATATTGGCCTTGTGACAATATTGTTATTATGACTATAGTCTCATGTTGGATATCTTGCTAAGATAGCTATATTGTATTATTTACTCGTAAATCTCTAAGTTCTAATAACCCAAAATATTTAGAGTAGATAGGGTAGAAACTGATGGAAGCTATTTCTGACATTCTTGCATAACCTGACCTCTCGCCTTCCCAAAACATAGCCATCCCAGCTTGGATATTGTACTGCTGTGGTCGTCAACTAATTTGAAAATGAAGACATTGAATGTAGAAATTACTGAGGTAATCTCCAAAGATGATTACTGGTCTGAGAAACAAATTCAGAGAGCAGATTAAACGACTTAAATCCATTCAGCTTTACGGAAAAGAAGTTTAAGAGATCCTCTACAGGTATACGAAGTTATTGTAATGGCATCCCTTTAAGCTTGATATTTTTACTTCCTGTAACTAGTTCCAACAATTAAAACAATATTCAGCATTGTGATTTAAGTGACTGACTTTAGGATGCAATTGGATCTGTCAAAAATTGTATTTAGCAAATACTTCTACTTTCAACTGACCCATTCTATATTTTCATTCATTTCATCTCAGTTTTATCACCTTTCTGTTACTGTTTAATATCAACAGTAGCCCGTCTACGTAGTTGGGGCTCTGAAGCAAAGGAAACTTTTTCTAGCCTAGGTTAGGGTAGCATCTAAACCAAACCTAAATGACCTTACCTTAGAAATATGTTCAGACAGTACCTTCTGAAAATATTCCTTAAGGTAAGGTCGTGGGGATTATTTAGGTGCTAACTAAACCTTGGCTAGAAAAAGTTTGCTTTAAAGCCACAACTAGTTGAAAGGCCTACTTTAAGTGGTGATATTGAAATTCATTTGCTCCAGTGTGCCCCTCTGTCCGTTTGTTTTATGTCCATCTAAAGATGCATACGTTCAATTTTTGATGTAGATTGATTTCCTATCTTAGTTTCGTCTACGGAATTCTACATCTTCAGTTCAGCACACAATTGTGGTAATGAAGGGAAAGTCACCACATTTACAAGCCGAGTGCACGTAGCTTATCCCACCTCGTTAGAGATAAAACTTACCTGTATTTGAATTAATGAACGGGAACAGAGAGGCCAAATTTTACTCCACATTTATTATACAACTATATATAATTTATATTATATACATTACCACATTTCCTGCACTTTCCATCACAAATTTGCTGAGGTCATAACCTTGTAGTTACCATTACCTTACAACCTTAAGGATGGTGGTCTACAACACCTCTAGATTGATGGAGAAAACGAAAAGTTTCGTTTTACTATTAAGACCACAGAAATGCGATAATTCCACTTCATTACCACTAACTACTAGTTATTTTACTTGTTGATTTTCACGGCTAAGATTTTCATCCTCTGAGCGAAGCCATACAATAATCGTCCTTATTTACTCTGAGCATTGGATATCCTCTTGATGATCAAGGTTGCTGTTTTGGTTGTCCGTTTCCCTTGTTACTGCTACGCCTCACTGCACACCTTACATGAGTGCCTTCCACAGTAATAGGGACAGCTGCTGGGCCTCACTGTAGCTACTTCTGGGACGGTTGCCAATCTTCCTCGTATTCCCTCATGACCACAGCGCCAAACCGACTCCCGCCATCAGGCCGAGACGCACAAACATTTCTGACAAAATTGAGACAACCACTTTCGCGTCAGTTTTGACACCAAGTGAATTTATACGACAATTACGTTCAAGATGCTTGGTTTTTCGTTCATGGATTGAACAGAAGCAACCAACGATGGTTGCTACTGCCCAATCCATGAAGTCCCCCCCACCACGGAAAGGTAACCAAGCTTCGGGGGGGATGGGTGTTTACCCGGACGCCAACGGAGAAACTCAATACAATATTTTTATTATAACTTTCCTTAATCTTGAAAAATGAATCAATCAGAGGGAACAATAGCCCCAGCCATATGAAGATTGGCTAACCGAATCCTTTCGCATTGTGTAGAAAGGGATTTCTTTGAGGGTTGCTTTATGGAAGGCACGGTAGCGTCGGAAGAGTTTCTTTTTTTCTTTGAAGATGAAGGAAATTATCCCCGTAAATTTATGTATTTTTTTGGGCTGGATAATGTTCCCATTTTTTTTCTTTCTTTGTTTTTCAACGTCCTTATGTAGATATTATGTGTCATCCACTACTGGGAGAAAGCCAGACTTCCGCTAGATTAACGTAATCCATGGCGGGGCGAAACTAAAGTTGTCTTGGTGTTGCTTCCTCAGTGATAACCCAAACACAAACACAAACACACCTCCAGTGTCCACTCTAGGGCCGTGTTCTCCTGCAGCACCAGCAGGAAGAAAGGACTCCGGTTCCTCACCAACTGAATCTTTTGGCACGGGGAGCGTGTGTCAAACCGTGGTGGGGCTCGCTTCGTGGTTGGTGGATGTGGCCCTCCCCGCCACATGGTCATAGTGGTTGACCTGTTTTACGTCAACACATTACGAGGTCAACCTTCACCAAATCCATATGGCGTTCATACCAGCTTCACCCATATTCCATTTCCTCCAATTCCACTTCTGGGTATTCCACCTCCATATCCACACAGCCAAATTCCACTCCATCCATGACTTCCACGTCCGGGTATTCCACCAATTCCACTCCAACCATCTCTTCAACGTCTGGGTATTCCACCTCCATATCCACACAGCCAAGTTCCACTCCATCCATCACTTCCACGTCTGGGTATTCCACTTCCATGTCCACACAGCCATAGCCCATGTCAAATACATGGACATATTCAAATTCCATCTCCTGGACAAAGGAGGATCGTCCTACCTCCTTGGTGAACATTATTATATTGAAGTGTTCGAGGAAAGGTTGAGGGAGCTTGCAAGGCGGAGCAGAGATGTTCACTCGACAGAGGTCGCAGCTCAAATGATGCTCTCGGCCCGGCTCCCGCCCTTATATAACCTGGGAACTGATCATATCCTAGCATAGCTTAATATAGAGAAGTCTAATATAGTGAAGTTAATACTTTAATACAGTTAAGTTTATTTCTCAATAGTTTGATACATGTGCCTGACAACAGTTCCTTCACCCGTACAATGCCCTGTCACAGAACACAAGGATTGTCATTACAATTCTTTTTTATCAGCAGAAATTAGATTAAAGTGACTAAAGATAAGTGGTTTAATATGTTATGTGTGTTCTCTGTCATCATAAAGATGGCCATCTACCCTGATGTGTAAAGAAAACATCAATTTTGCCGAGGCTGTGGTGAAGATAAGAACACAATGTGGTCATACAATGGTGTAGTCAAGATGTGTTAGAACTATGTAGTGAAGATGGGAGTGTAGTGAAGAGGAGGATTTAGTGAAAATATATATGTTTCTTCACGCTGAGCCATTCCATATAGATGAATATATCTATATTATAATTGCGGTAATTTACCATATGACTTTAACGGCACCAGCCAGCAGGAAAAATGTTGGATATAGGAGTGACTGAATATTTTGTCGGGTACAGAAATAATTGAATATTTGGTACGATCGATCAAAATGCTTTTTATAGACAAATAATTTCTGATTTTTAAATGATTTTTTCCATCTGTTGGAATTGGTTTGAGTAATTAAAGATATGAAAACCGATGGAAAAGTTCAGTTTAACGCTTTTACGAATGTCTTGCTGCGTGTTTGGGAACAGCAGTAAACTACAGGAATATATTGGTCTAATGTCCCCTGCTCGTCCAACAGCAGATATTGTATGGTCTGAGACATTATTTCTGGTGGAGGTGGATTCTCTACGGCATTCCGTAAATCATTTCCACAAACTTGCGCCATTTTGCACAAATACAGATCCGATATGATGCATTTCCCAGCTCTGTTACGTTATGGACCCTAGTCATCCTAGCCTAACCTAGCCTAAATTAAAAGGTGTGGAATAATGTGCAACATTTCTCCTTCATTACAAGTGATAATAAACCTAGGCTATACAGAAACCAGGAACGTCCATATTTGTCTAACTTCTCACATGTCTGTGTCATCTGTCTGCAAACATGTCGACCATTACCATGAGGGCAATTGCGGCTTTTGATTTTGAATATCACACGTTTCCTCTCTGCCGTGAGATCTTCATACTTAAATAAAATGGTGGGCCGTAAGAAATATATGTCCATCGAAGGTCAACTATATGGCTCAGTTCCATCATCAGTTTCTAAGAAAACTGAAAAGGTGAGGTCCCACCGAGATTCGAATTCGGATTGCTGGATCCAAAGTCCAGAGTGCTAACCCTTACACCATGGGACCTGATAAGAAAAGATGTGATTTCATCTAAATGTTTTACATATAATCAACCAGAGGCCATTCCTCCCTCCCTGCCTGCAGGGTTCAAGGTTTTCTAGAAGGTTCTCGAAGATTCTGGGTAGGAACTGCCATTGAGAGAACTAGTTATGCGTATCATTAATGATATTGTTGTTAACTTTCTGATTTAAAAGATAGATAGATAGATAGATAGATAGATAGATAGATAGCTAAAAAACAGATATTAGATAGATCGATAGATACGTAAGGCTGTATATGTCAATTTTCACAGATATCATTGATATCTGCGTTATTCTGCAAGAAATACATGTACATGGATGTAGTGATAATATGGGTTAGGTATAAGACCAGTCGTGTTGAGATTGTAGTGAATGTGACCATTGACTTCAACCTTAATGGTTTAGTGAAGATAAAGTTGTAGTGAAGATAAATCTTGAAGTGACTCATAAGGTTGTTGTGAGTATAAGGATGCATCGTAAATGAGTACTTCCTACCTGAAAGTCAACAATTACAAAATTGATCAAGTATAACAACATCCTCGGACAACCAACTACAAACACCAACCATAGAGTGAACCTGACTGTTACCTAACGACGACCTCTCAAAGGTAATGATCTTACCAGAATCTTCGAGAACCTTCTAGAAAACCTTGAACCCTGCAGGCAGGGAGGGAGGAATGGCCTCTGGTTGATTATATGTAAAACATTTAGATGAAATCACATCTGTTCTTATCAGGTCCCATGGTGTAAGGGTTAGCACTCTGGACTTTGGATCCAGCAATCCGAGTTCGAATCTCGGTGGGAACTCATCTTTTCAGTTTTCTTCGATACTGATGATGACAGCATTATTCTGTACGTTATGTTACATTCATATATATATATAAATATTTATATATAAACATATATATGGAATAATATGGTTTTATCAATAGCCAGAGACCATTCCTCCCTCTTTGCATGCAGAGTTCATAGTTTTCTGGAAGGTTCTAGAAGATTCTGGTGAGATAATTGCCATTGAGAGGACATTGTTATACTTCATATATCATTGATTTTATTATTGTTGACTTTCAGATAAAGATAGATATATAGACAGATAGATAGATAGATAGATAGTTAGATTGATAGATTGATAGAGCAATATTTAGATAGTTATATAGATAGATAAATCTCATCAATACTGTATCTTACTCCATCTCCTGTTGCTGGACATATGTTCAACCAACATTGGGAAAACCTCCAGTAGACCTTAATGTAAAGCAAGATAATAACAAAACCTGCAATAAAAGAATACGATCAACTCCCCAGTGCAGATATATTGTGACCAGAAAGTCTTCTAGCAAGATGTCAGACGCTTCCACGGGAATCACAAACATAACATCAAATATCTGAAAGTCAACAATAACATAACTAATGATGATAATGAAAATATAACGAGAAAAATGATAAACATATGGAAAATAGTGTTCTAGATTATGCCTCTAGAAAACAGAAACATTAACGAAAACTGTGAAAAGAAATACCCATCTGGCTGATACGACACAGTAAAAGAACCATCCCACAACAAACTCTAAACTGAACCTGACTGTCCCCTAACAACGTCCTCTCAATGGTATTTATCTTACCAGAATTTCGTAGAACTTTCCAGAAAATCAAGCACTCTGCAGGCAAGGAGGGAGGAATGGCCTCTGGCTGCTGATGATAACCACATTATTCTATATATATACTTTTACCAACAAGCGAAGGTTGACCGGCCAGCCCAAGTGGCTACAGAGGTTGTATCCATGAAAGAAACGGACCCACCAGCAGACGAATTCGGTTGGCAGGTTGTATCGAAGAAGAGGAAAAAGAAGGTTGCCCAACCAACCCAACCAGAAGGGTGTAGCAAAGAAACGAAAGAAGGCTGCCCAACCAACCTGGGTGGTAGTAAGGATGGCTGCTCCACAACCCCAGGTCGTTAGGCAGACTGTAGCCATGGAAGAAAGGAAGGCTGCTCGTCCACCAGCCCAGGTACCGAGTGAGAGTGTAGCTATGCTGGCTGACCCACCAGCCCGGGTAGATAGCTACGCCCAGATGGCTATATCGGGTGCAGTAAAGAAGCAAACCCCACAACTACTCCACGAGGTTTGCAAGCCTGCACCCAAAAAGATGAAGACGAAGGTTGCCACACTACCCAATGCACCACCACATGTCCAGAAAGGGAAAAGGTGGACAGAATGGCTGGAGGTCCCACTCCAACAACAAAATCACCTTAGGAGCCGAGTTCCATCCATTATTGAAAATACACACATATATATATATATATATATATATATATATATATATATATATATATATATATATATATATATATATATATATATATATATACAAACTACATTGCAACTTACATATAAATAGAATCATCAAGCTTCACTATATTAACTTTACTATATTTAAATATAAACAAGGTCTAACCGAGGTTACTTCGTTGAGCAAGACGTGAGAATATCATCAACTGGCCCTCCAGCCCTGGGTTGAAATTGTCGTTCTGACGTATTTCGAGTTCAGTGCTGATACAGGACCATTGATTAAAGAACTGTGTTGTTAGTCTGTGTAACTTCGCCTGACCCAATCCACGTCTTCAATGGCTTTCTGTTACTACAAACGGGATTACAAAGGAAAGGCTTCCTTTGTTAGTTTCATGAATACCTTCGTTCAAATGAAGGGAAAGACTATTACTATGAAGCGGTACCTTATCAGCAGGAAAGAGCTGCAGCAACGGTATGAAAGTTACTGCAAGATACATAACGAGCCCGTGGCTTCCAACGTAAACATCGGCCGCCATTTGGGTTCACTCGGCATCATGTGTGACACCAAGATTGGACCCGTTGGGAAACAGGAACGATACTATTCTGGTATCATGTGGCTCGATGGCGCAGGATCACCAACTGAAATGCAAAGAAAATGGAGAAAGCCGCCCAAACGTATCATGAAGGCCGTGCAAGAGAAGATCGAGAGGAATCGGTTGAGAGACGATATCGCTCACAGTATATTGAAATTTATACCCAAGACTTCCCCTGATCTCCAGACACAGCCAGTCACAGAGACCACCAGCCCCGCTTCCCAGACACAGCCAGTCACAGAGACCACCAGCACCGCTCTCCAGACACAGCCAGTCACAGAGACAACCAGCCCTGCTCCCCAGACACAGCCAGTCACAGAGACCACCAGCACCGCTCTCCAGACACAGCCAGTCACAGAGACCACCTGCCCCGTCCCCCACACAGAGCCACAAGATCCTGATATTGAGGAAGCAAATGAATTTCTTGATGATTTTTTGCTTTCACTGGAGAAGAACTGATGAGTTCCTTATAGACAAGACAAAATGTTAAAAAAGGAATCTATATAAGTTCACTTATGGAGTGAGATCTTTGACGGAGCTGTGCTGCCTATAGCACAGCCTACCAAAGGGTGATCTTTGGTGTCGTGCAGTAACCTCATGAGGGCGGAGTCCGGCTACACTTTCTTTACCGAGGAAAAGATCTCTGCACTAATAGACAACTGTCCTAGCAACACTTATATGAGATGAATAGATGGATGCTCTAATGATCGAAAATATACAAGTTTGAGGAGGACTGACAACTATATACATTCGGTTAGCCAATCTTCATATGACTGGGGCTATTGTTCCCTCTGATTGATTCATTTTTCAAGATTAAGGAAAGTTATAATAAAAATATTGTATTGAGTTTCTCCGTTGGCGTCAGGGTAAACACCCATCCCCCCCGAAGCTTGGTTACCTTTCCGTGGTGGGGGGGACTTCATGGATTGGGCAGTAGCAACCATCGTTGGTTGCTTCTGTTCAATCCATGAACGAAAAACCAAGCATCTTGAACGTAATTGTCGTATAAATTCACTTGGTGTCAAAACTGACGCGAAAGCGGTTGTCTCAATTTTGTCAGAGATGTTTGTGCGTTTCGGCCTGATGGCGGGAGTCGGTTTGGCGCTGTGGTCATGAGGGAATACGAGGAAGATTGGCAACCGTCCCAGAAGTAGCTACAGTGAGGCCCAGCAGCTGTCCCTAATACTGTGGAAGGCACTCATGTAAGGTGTGCAGTGAGGCGCAGCAGTAACAAGGGAAACGGACAACCAAAACAGCAATCTTGATCATCAGGAGGCTATCCAATGCTCAGAGTAGATAAGGACGATTATTGTATGGCTTCGCTCAGAGGATGAAAATCTTAGCCGTCAAAATCAACAAGTAAAATAACTAGTAGTTAGTGGTAGTAAAGTGGAATTACCGCATTTCTGTGATCTTAATAGTAAAACGAAACTTTTCGTTTTCTCCATCAATCTAGAGGTGTTGTAGACCACCATCCTTAAGGTTGTAAGGTAATGGTAACTACAAGGTTATGACCTCAGCAAATTTGTGATGGAAAGTGCAGGAAATGTGGTAATGTATATAATATAAATTATAGTGTTGTATAATAAATGTGTAATAAAATTTTGTCTTCTCTGTTCCCGTTCATTAATTCAAATACAGGTAAGTTTTCTCTCTAACGAGGTGGGATAAGCTACGTGCACTCGGCTTATGAATGTGGTGACTTTCCCTTCATTACCACAATGGTGTGCTGAACTGAAGATGTAGAATTCCGTAGACGAAACTAAGATAGGAAATCAATCTACATCAAAAATTGAATGTATGTATCTTTAGATGGACATAAAACAAACGGACGGAGGGGCACACTGGAGCAAATGAATTTCAATATCACCACTTAAAGTAGGCCTTTCAAGTAGTTGTGGCTTTAAAGCAAACTTTTTCTAGCCAAGGTTTAGTTAGCACCTAAACTAATCCCCACGACCTTACCTTAAGAAATATTTTCAGAAGGTACTGTCTGAACATATTTCTAAGGTAAGGTCATTTAGGTTTGGTTTAGATGCTACCCTAACCTAGGCTAGAAAAAGTTTCCTTTGCTTCAGAGCCCCAACTACGTAGACGGGCTACTGTTGATATTAAACAGTAACAGAAAGGTGATAAAACTGAGATGAAATGAATGAAAATATAGAATGGGTCAGTTGAAAGTTGAAGTATTTGCTAAATACAATTTTTGACAGATCCAAATGCATCCTAAAGTCAGTCACTTAAATCACAATGCTGAATATTGTTTTAATTGTTGGAACTAGTTACAGGAAGTAAAAATATCAAGCTTAAAGGGATGCCATTACAATAACTTCATATACCTGTATAGGATCTCTTAAACTTCTTTTCCCTAAAGCTGAATGGATTTAAGTCGTTTAATCTGCTCTCTGAATTTGTTTCTCAGTCCAGTAATCATCTTTGGAGATTACCTCAGTAATTTCTCCATTCAATGTCTTCCTTTTCAAATTAGTTGACGACCACAGCAGTACAATATCCAAGCTGGGATGGCTATGTTTAGGGAAGGCGAGAGGTCAGGTTATGCAAAAATGTTAGAAATGGCTTCCATCAGTTTCTACCCCATCTACTCTAAAAATTTTGGGTTATTAGGACTTAGAGATTTATGAGTAGATAATACAATGTACTTATCTTGGCAAGATATCCAACATGAGATTATAGTCATAATAACAATATAGTCACAAGGCCAATATATAGTCACCGGAATATTATATTTATCATGATATTGTATCACTTATGACAAAATATGCATGATTAAAAAATGACAATATAGCAACTAGAAAAAATATCACGTTGCTAATATAGCCAAGGTGACGTTATATACACGATAGTACTGTAACGAAAATAAGAAGATAGCCAAAATGACAATATGTTCATAATGACAATACTGCCACTATGTATTTATATTCTCCATGACACTATAGCTACATTGACAGTAAAGCTATCTTCAAAAAAGCGTAAAATGAAAAATATAGCAAACGACAATATAGCCACCATGACAATACAGTCATCTTGACAATAAAGTCACGATATAAATCAATCGCCAGGACATTAGAAACGCGTTGAGAGTAATTTACAGACTTTATAGATATCATGAAAATATTGCCCCAATGTCAATATATTTGCTATGACAATTTAGCCATTATGATAATACAGTCACGTCGACAATGTATTCACTATGACAATAAAGCTACCATGATCATATAACTGATATGACAATATAGTCAAAGGAAAAATATAGAAACATTCAACTTATGTTCACAAAGGCAATATAACCACTCGAAAATATAGATACTGTGAATAGATAGTCGCTTTCGGTTCATAGCAAACATATAGACTCCAGGACAATATAGTCTGTGAAAAAACAGTGACTCAGACAGGATTTATCATTATAATACAGTGATAACATTATAGCTGTCATACAATTGTAGTCACCATGACAAGATTATCACAATGAAATAAAACGGCATTACAATATAGTTACCATAATCATACACCAATCATGATTATATAATCAGCAGGTTGACATAAACAATATCATAGTGTAAAAACCATGACAATATAAGTGACATGATGATATGATATCCATTCACTTACACTTACAATACCAAACATACCGCCATGAAAATATTATTATCATGATCATATAATGACAACAATATTGTAGCTAATAACAAAATATATCCAGAACGACAAAATTAACCATAGCAATATAGCCATCAAGTTGATATAGCGACCAAGATAATGTAGCCAGGACGGCATTATATTGAAAATAACGATACAGCCACCATGCCAATGTCTTCACCATGACAATGTAGCTACCATGAAAATATAGTAACCTTAACTATGTAGCTACCATGATAAAATATTTGAAGTGAAAAATATCCACAACATGAGTTTAGCTGCTAAAACCCCATATCACCTTGCCAATATCGCCAAAATGTTATTATTGCCATCATGACAATATACCGCCAGAAAAGAAATATATATATCCACTGCTGGACAATATAGCTATTCTGACAATATTGCCAACATGAAAAGGCAGTCACCTCCTTGTTATATAACAAAAATGACAAATAGCCATCATGGCAATATAGTGACCTAACAATACAGCCACCATGGCAATATAATTACCATAACAATGTGATCTTAATGACAATACAGACAACATGACTATATAGTCACGATGACAATACAACCACCGTGACAATACAGATAACATGACAGTACCGTCTCTAAGACAATATTGCCATCAATTCAACAAATTAAATGACAATATAGATATTATGGCAACACAGTCACCATGACAATATACTCAGAAATGCATTATAATCGCCATAATGAAATCATCCTCCCATGAAAATATACCCACCTTACCATTTTGGTTTCCATTACAATGTAGCCACAGTAATAAAAGATTTACCATGACAGTACTGAAACCATAACAATATAGCATATCATGGCAATGTAGTCACCTGATAATTTAATCAAAATGACAATTTCTCTTCTATAATGGTATATCCTGAAGGGTAATATCAACACCATTAAAAAAGCTTCCGTCAAAATACAGTCACTATGACATTATAGATATCATGATAGAAAATCACCATGACACTATAGTTATCATGGCAATATAGCCACTATGACATTATAGTCATAATGACAATATAGTCGCTGTGACAATATTGTCATCATAATAATATAATTATCATGATAATATATTGCTTATGACAAATTATGCATGTTAAATAATGACAATATATCACCTATAAATAAAGATCACCTTGCCAATATAGCTAAAGTGACGATATATACATCATAGCAATGTAACTAAAATGAAAAGATAGCCAAAATGACGGTTTGTTCATAATGACAATACTGCCACTATGAAAATATGTTCCCCAACTGCCACTATGAAAATATGTTCCCCAATTGCCACTATGAAAATATGTTCCCCATGACACTATAGCTACACTGACAATAAAGCCATATTCACATAAGAGTAACATTGAAAATACAGCTACATTGACATGGTGACGATATTGGCATGGTGGCTGTATTGTTATTTCCAATATAATGCCATCCTAACTATATTATCTTGTTCGCTATATTTACTTGCTGGCTATATTGCTAGGGTTGATTTTGTCGTTGGGGATATATTATGTCATTAACTACAATTTTGTTTTAATCATATGATCATGATCATAATATTATCATCGCGGCTTATTCGGTAATGTGAGTGCAAGTGTATGGATGTCTTATCATTGTAAGACTCACGCACACTACCATTAATTTTTCTTTAGGTATTTGCTATCATCATTTTACTGTGAGTTACATAGAGTTAGATGCATGTTGCCACGGGCTCACTGTTCCCACGGGCTACTGTTAATCAGGATGTTTGAACACGTAAGAGCTGATCTGTTATTTGAACACGTTGTTGAATGGGTGTTGACGGACTCCAATATAACCCCTGCCAGTGTGACCTGAGGGGACACACTGGCCAGCATCGTCACACTGTTCACTAGAGTGTGTCGTAGTGTGTCATAAGACTTTAGCCCAGAGTACTACAGATGGACGTACACGTTTTGTTGTAATAAATCTACAAAGGCCGCCTGATCTTCATTAAGTACCACAGACGAAGAAGACCTGATTTCCTTCCTATCAACTCAAACTTACAAATGGTGGCTTGCGAAGTAAGAACCTACGTGACCACAGACGACCGTCACATCTGCTTCATATCTCTACGTCTGGCGTTGGCAGCAGTCATACAAGCCTACCTGACACAGTCTTGGCGCTCGCTCCAGTGGACGTTAAGGGCGGAAGCAACGGCCGGCTACGTTCTCCATCACCCGTACCTCAATGCATTGAAGATACGCCTTTATTGCATTGCTGACACTGTGTCGCTTGCAAGGGCAACAAGACAGCGCCACCGCCGGGGAGTGTTGTCATCACATCCAGACGTGTCAAGCAAGGTCAGCCATCCTGCCAACACCAACGTGGAGGTCATCTTGTCAACCGCTCCAGAGACGCGTCATCATCAGCCGTGGCGACATCCCAGACGTCAGCATCGCGTGGTCCAGCCCTTGTCGCTCACTCAACTTTCCTGCTAGCGAGTCGCTACTCTGCACACATCTTCACCTCGCTACACCCAGCGAGTCGCTACTCTGCACACATCTCAACCTCGCTACACCCAGCGAGCCGCTACTCTGCACACGTCTCCACCTCGCTACACCCAGCCAGCCGCTACTCTGCACACGTCTCCACCTCGCTACACCCAGCGAGCCGCTACTCTGCACACGTCTCCACCTCGCTACACCCAGCCAGCCGCTACTCTGCACACGTCTCCACCTCGCTACACCCAGCCAGCCGCTACTCTGCACACGTTTCCACCTCGCTACGCTACACCCAAGACGTCTTCGTGAGCGAATCTTCCATTCAGATAAGAACTGTGTCAAAATGATTCACTCTGTGAGGTATGCTCCTTTTGTGTGTTACTAGTTCCTAGTCTATAAATATACACATATATAAACTTTTGGGTAATATGATTATTCATCTTTGTAGTCTAGCAAATTAATCTACGCTTTCAGCTATTCTTGCATATATTCTTTCTTATGTTTTCATACATTGGTACTATTGTTTTTAGCGATGATAACTTTCACATACAGAATCTTGTATTGATAAGTTATATTGTTATGCCAGCCTTTTTATTGCCTTTATTTCATTATAATATTTTTGAATGATATTCACGTTATGTATTTTGGATTAGGACAATAGTGTTAATTGTATTTTGATTTTTCCGAGGGGATTATTACTTAAACACTTTAAGTCAGATTGTATTACATGTCCGAAGATATTCCACGCGGTAATCGTAAAGGTTCATATGTACTTAGGAAATTACCTAGAATCCCTTATTATAAACGGAACCAGCCTTCTGAAATGGCGACGTCACACAAAGTTGTTTTGACAGATTCTGATGACACAGATGACCCACAGAAACCTCCTTACACGTTACCACACCCACCTCCCACCTCCCCCTCCACATCACAAAAACTCAGGACAATCAAATCCTTCACAAAAAACTGTTTTCACACTAAAACAAGCTAGGGAGCCACACGAGCTATTTGATGGTAAGCTGTCAAAGCCTGATCGGTGGATCAGAAATGCAGAGGACATTGTTGAACATAGTGGTGGTTCAGGAGACAGAGCGCTTATATCGGCTGCTAAAAATCTCATTTATTTCCACCAGCCTAACAATTACGCTAGGGTTGTCTATGACTCAGATGACATTGGAAACTGTACATCTTGGGAGGAATTTATAACGTTGTTTACATTAGGTTGTGAGGAATCATTCTCAGATAGTTTACTACACGTCCTTTTACGTGCTCTTAACACAACATACATGGATGATACGTCAGTCCCTGATCACTGGAGTACCTTACATGGAAGAATGAGATTAGTTAGGCAGGCTTATGAATCCTCACCCTGGATATCAGCCATAATGAATCCTGAAACTCATGTGCAAACACTCATGCGTTTATTACACATAATCTTCATTCTCAAAGACCTTACCTTCAGACGTAACTCGGCGGTTACTTAATGAGAACATCGACCCATCATTGTGGGTCAGTAACGTAAGTACTGAATTACCCTCAAAAGAAAGGTGGATATTCCAACTCCAAGACACTGGGGAGGGTGTCGGCTTCCCAAAGTGTGAGGAAACATGCTAGTGATCAACACAATCATTCTTCTCACGGTCAATTAAAGTGATTCAGTGATGACAAACACTCACATAAAGTTACGTGCTTCCGGTGTGGCCAACCAGGACATAAAGCGAATGTGTGTCCTTACACATGGGACTCATTCTCACGTGAGCCTCGACCAGAACAAACGCAGTCAACAACCCATGTCATCACAACCTCGGTCGTCACATTCTGCTGACCGAGTCATGATTTCCTGCACAGTCAGACGCCAGGCTGACCTTCACCCGCTCTCGCCCAACAACACCACACATGTGTTCATATCATAAGAACGCTAGACACACTTCAGCCCAGCCTCAGCTAGACACACTTCAGCCCAGCCTCAGCTAGACACACTTCAGCCCAGCCTCAGCTAGACACACTTCAGCCCAGCCTCAGCTAGACACACTTCAGCCGAGCCCCAGCTAGACACACTTCAGCCGAGCCTCAGCTAGACACACTTCAGCCCAGCCTCAGCTAGACACACTTCAGCCGAGCCTCAGCTAGACACACTTCAGCCGAGCCTCAACTAGACACACTTCAGCGGAATGCCGAGCATTAGCTAGACAGACGTCATTTAACACAGGTTCATCATGTCATTATCAACAATGACAATCTCTCTCTCATGACAAGACTCCATCACATACGGAACTCTTAAGACATTTTCGTTCTTCGCCATTTTCTCACATTACAAGTTTGGATTTAGTGGGTTCTTTCCAGGATAAGCCAATCACAATCTTTCGAGGATGAGCCAATCACAATCATTCTAGACGGTGGCGCGGAAGCCGATGTCATTCATTATGATTTTATTCAACCATTAATGGGACGCACTCAACTTGTTCAATGCTCGGACTTTTACCCATCCCTTCAAAGTATCTCAAATGAAAATCTCGACGTAAGGGGCACTATTAAAATGAACATTCGCATAGGCGACTCGGTCATTACCGTAACCCCTTACATTGTTCGTGGTGTAACTTTTCCTGCTAACTTGTTGCTATGAAGCCACTCTATGTGTGGCACAACATAAGATCTGTCCTATTTATCATGTGGTTTGTGTTGATAATACGTTCCTGCCATTGTCAGAGAAGAGTTCTCTCTTAGTCAGCGTCATTAATACATCTGCTCTCACGTGAGCCCTGCTTCACGGTACACAATACGCATCCTTTCTACTTGTCCACGTGATCATTGCCCTGGTAAACTGAAAACCAACATGACTCTGCATAGTGACACATTAACGAAGGTTCCTCTCTCACTTTCTCGAACGTGGATGTATGATCATGGACTCAGACATAGTCAGGGTGATCTCGCACTTAAGAGTAGTTGCTGAACCTTCCTCACTAACTGTCACACGACTATCCATGATGGACGCCTCTATTCATGAGACCCCAGATGGAGAGGTCACCATATACATTGCCAGTACGGGACCCACAACTGTCCGTCTCCGTAGAGGGACCAAGCTGGTGGAATTCTCCGTTTTGAAGTCGGGAATTTAAGACGAGGAGTTGCATGAGTTTAATATCCGTCTAGTCTCACATTCCATTAACCCACCACCACCTACTCCTCCTACCCCTGACTCAGCAGTGCACGGCTTGAGTCAGCTCCCCACCATCACCCCTGACATGATATCCAAGGTAGGATTAACCAAACATGTTGACCAGTTAACAGACTTACTTAACCAGTATAGGTCTACTATTGCCTTATCAGGAGAACCACTTGGTAGAACTCATTTGGATGTTCACACTATTAACTTAGAGAAAAACACACGTCCCATTGACGTCCCAGCCTATCGATTGCCACACGCGCACAGAGACATAGCAAACAAACTTGTTCAGGACATGTTGAAAGATAAGGTCATAGAGGAATCACGATCACCATGGAATTCACCACATCTGATCGTTCCGAAAAAGGACGGAACTTTTAGATCCGTCATAGATTTTAGAAAACTCAACAACAAGGTCACTTTGAAAGATGGTTTCCCATTACCAGTGGTATCAGAGCTTCTTCATAGCCTCGGTAACAATAAGGTATTTTCAACTTTGGATTTATTGAGCGTATTTTGGCAGATTCCCTTGTCAGAGGAAAGCCGCCCCCTGACTGCGTTCAGTACGCCAGATGGTCATTGGCAGTTCATATGCATCATGGCCTTCGGTCTTCGTTCCTCACCGGTGATCACCTTCTCAAGGTTAATGACTAACATTTGTCGTCACATGTTGGGCCAAGATGTATTGGTTTATCTTGATGATATAATTGTCATGTCTCCAGATATTGCTTTTCATCTCAAAAGTCTTGAGAGAGTATTTCTACGACTTAAGGATGCGAACCTAAAAGTCAAGTTATCCAAATGTTCCTTTCTACAAACAAGAATTAATTACTTAAGTCACACCTTTGATGAAAACGGTATTCAACCTAATGCAGATAAAGTAAACACAATTGTAGAATGGCCAGTCCCTTCCACAACATATAAGGTCAAATCCTTCCTTGGTTTAGCAGGATATTATCGAAGATTTATCGCTAATTTCGCGAAGATCGCAAACCCCCTCACTTCACTTCTGAAACAGGGAGTTACATTCCAGTGGTCTACAGCGCAAGACAATGCGTTTAACTTACTCAAGCAACACTTGATCGAGGCGCCTATCCTTCGATTTCCCAACTTTGAGAAACCCTTCATTTTGCACAAAACAGATGCTTGTAAACAGGGTCTTGGAGCTGTACTTATGTAGGGGTCAAATAAGGGTAGACTTTTCCCATAGCTTATGTGAGCCGTTCATGCTCGAAGACGGAATCGAAATACTCAATAACTGAGTTAGAAGGCCTTGCAGTTGTTTGGACACTCAAACATTTTAAGGAATACATATATGGTTACCCTATTACAGTTTATACAGATCACAGAGCATTGTTAGGTATTTTTCAACGACAAGATCCTACAGGAAAGTTTCAGAAATGGTTTCTAATTATACAATTATTTGATCCGGATTTTCGTTTTGTTTCTGGCTCATCCAATGTAGTTGCAGACGCGCTTTCCCGCGGAGTGGGTGCAGCCACTGTAGACAATAGCCTCGTAGATGTTGATATAGAGAGGTTGAGACAGCATCAACGAGATGACCCAGTCTGGGGTCCTGTCATAGAATTCCTAGAGGGAAGACGATCTTCCTTGGATGTTAACACAGTTGTTCCAGTCAGAGAATTGTATCTAGCACAGTGAGGAAGTCTTATACAGGGACGCGAAATTAGGAGTGGCCGCCCGTGTTGTTAAACAATAATTCCAACAACATTAGTACAGGATTTCTTGAAGTTAGCACATGACTCACCCCAGGCCGTACACCCAGGCCACACACCCAGGCCGTACACCCAGGCCGCACACCCAGGCCGTACACCCAAGCCGCACACCTAGGCCGCACACCCAGGCCGTACACCCAGGCCGTACACCTAGGCCGCACACCCAGGCCGTACATCCAAGCCGCACACCCAGGCCGCACACACAGGCAATACACCCAGGCCGCACACCCAGGCCGCACACACAGGCCGTACACACAGGCCGTACACACAGGCAGTACACCCAGGCCGCACACCCAGGCCGTACACACAGGCCGCACACCCAGGCCGTACACCCAAGCCGCACACCTAGGCCACACACCCAGGCCGTACACCCAGGCCGCACACACAGGCCGTACACCCAGGCCGCACACCCAGGCCGTACACCCAGGCCACACACCCAGGCGACCCCAGGCCGCACACCCAGGCCGCACACCCAGGCGACCCCAGGCCGCACATCCAGGCGACCCCAGGCCGCACACCCAGGCCACACACCCAGGCCGCACACCCAGGCCGCACACCCAGGCGACCCCAGGCCTCACACCCAGGCCGCACACCCAGACGACCCCAGGCCGCACATCCAGGCCGCACACCCAGGCCGCACACACAGGCCGCACACACAGGCGACCCCAGGCCTCACACCCAGGCCGCACACCCAGGCGACCCCAGGCCTCACACCCAGGCCGCACACCCAGGCGACCCCAGGCCGCACACCCAGGCCACACACCCAGGCCGCACACCCAGGCCGCACACACAGGCCGCACACCCAGGCGACCCCAGGCCTCACACCCAGGCCGCACACCCAGGCGACCCCAGGCCGCACACCCAGGCCACACACCCAGGCCGCACACCCAGGCCGCACACCCAGGCCACACACACAGGCGACCCCAGGCCTCACACCCAGGCCGCACACCCAGGCGACCCCAGGCCGCACACCCAGGCCGCACAACCAGGCCGTACACCCAGGACGCACACCCAGGCGCAGATAAATACTATAAGCAAACTCGTTTGAGGTATTTTTGGCCAAGATGCAGAAAAACATTACAGATCATATTTTGAGGTGCCAAACCTGTAACACACACAAGGGAAGTCCCACTACCCCGCAGACTGTGTTAAGATATCCTTTACCTTCATACCCATGGGAAAGAGTTCATATGGACATATTAGGAGGTTTCCCTAGGTTCATGGCAGGCTACAGATACATTTTAGTAATTACTGATGCCTTTACGAGATATTGTGAATTAGTCCCCGTTCAAAATAAAGACGGAGCTACGGTCGCTAAGACGTTCAAGCAACATGTCTTAGACAGACATAATGCGCCGAAGATTTTAGTTACAGATAAAGGGAATTTCATAACTCATTATTAGAAGAACTTTGTAAATTGTATAAATAAGTAAATGTATTATAATGGCACATCATCCATCATCGAATGGCCTCGGTTTTGATAAAGTGTTGCCGTATGACATAATAGCCTCCCCTCCTTCATGTCCAGCGGTTCAGAAATCAATTGTAGCGGAAAAATATCGCACGACTCAATTGATTCATCAAAGGATCAAGGAAAATCTAGGTGAAGCCGCTACAACCTTCACGAACCAGGCTAATAAATCCGCGAAACCATCAAAGGTACGTGGCTCCCGGACTCTTGGTAATGGTGCAGGAATTTAACTATAGAAGTGAGATTCCTAAACTTGACCCAAAATGTTCTGGTCCCTATAGAGTCTTAGCTCATTTAAAGGAACATAAGTTCAGGGTTCGACATCTAAATACAAGTGACATTCGTGAAGAACATGAGGACCACTTGAAAGTTGTACAGTATTGTGAACATGATCATCCCGTTACCACAACAGACAGTACTTCTCAAACCCCAAACAATGTCACCCAACCACCTTCTACCACTGTTCAGTCTGTCCCCACACCACCACTCTCACATCACCACCACCCTCACATCACCACCACCCTCACATCACCACCACCCTCACATCATCACCACCCTCACATCACCACCACCCTCACATCACCACCACCCTCACATCACCACCACCCTCACATCATCACCACCCTCACATCATCACCACCCTCACATCATCACCACCCTCACATCACCACCACCCTCACATCACCACCACCCTCACATCATCACCACCCTCACATCATCACCACCCTCACATCACCACCACCCTCACATCACCACCACTCTCACATCACCACTACCCTCATACACGCATCAGTATTCATTAAGACCTCGCCTTTAAGAAGTTGTTTAGTTGATCATTTTACAGGTTCATCCTTCTCATGTCCTTATGGTGTCTTCCTGTATATGACACAATGGCAGTACCAGGCGCCCTTCTCACGACCCCCCGCGGGGTCCACCTCGTGGGGGACACAGTCTCAGTTAAGTTGGGCCTGGAGGGTCTACCCTACACTTACGATAATTTAGTAAAACTAATGGAGGCCGTACCTGGCTTACGCTCTACCCTACTCAAGTTTTACAGCAGTGCATCCATCAGAAACTCTAGTGTTGCTCCTCCTCCAACTTTGTTAAACCAGTGGACCTGGAAATTGAATAGTACCTGTGTGATTCTGTATGACATAATACAAGACATTGAATCTCCAGTAAATACTAATGCCAGGATGAACACGAAAAAGCAAAGGAGAAGCAAGAGAGGTCTGCTTAATTTTGGAGGTTCCCTCCAATCATATTTGTTTGGTATTGCTACTCAGGAAGAACTTAATTCAGTTAGGAATCAGGTTAGATCCTTACAATTTCAACAACTTCTTAACAACAGGTATATTAAGGCTAAAGCTAAGATCTTAAAACAATATTCTAGATATTTGAATGACATAATGTTAACTGTTAATAACTTGACACAACATGTAGGATTACTGTCAAAGTCTCTTAATCCCATATATGCTATAGTGACTATTTCCACATATGTTGATAGTTTATATGCCCAGATCACTTGTCATGCACATTATTTCACTGGCTTTTTGGAAGATGTTAATAATCTGGTAAACCAAGTTGTCACGCCATCATTTTTTCCCTTCTCGCACCTCACACGTATCATTAAACAAGCAATGACGTAATTCGGTTGCACCCCAGCTCTCCCTCTACATCACGTGGCCAGTTATTACTCCTTACTAACGGTTGACGTGATCCTCGAAGTGGTCATTATCCACATACCATTCACTGACTCCAATACTTACAGCCTTGTGAACGTAATATCATTCTCTTTTAATTATACAAAAGGGTCGCAAAAAACTATCGTCCTTGCTGATAACATAAACTTTCTATTATAAAATATTTATTCCTCATTGATTGCACATCTCTCCTTGGATGATTTAGCATTGTGCCATAAACCATTGCTTGACAACTTCATTTGCCCCCACCCCCCAATACCTTGGTTTTCCATAATTTACAAACAAATTCATGTGAGTACCAACTACTTTTTGGACATCAACAAAATGTTCTTCGTTCTTGTTCCTTTAAGGAAATTGTTGTTAATGAACCTTGGATTGAAAGCATGGACCAGTATCACGTACTGTTTTTCCCAGACCCACAAAATGTTCTTATTCATTGCCCACCTAATCATCCCAAATCTTATTTATTTCTGGGACACATTCAGTTAGGACAACAATATACTCTTATCAGTTCCAGTTTCAAATTGTTCGGCACTCATGATCATTATTTGGGACAAATTGATAGAACTATCCCGAGTTTAGGACGAATCCCCCAAAACATCAACTTATTAATCATCGATGAAGTAAAGATCCAACATCTTCCATCTATGGTTCAGAACGATCTAGATTCTACAATAGATGTTCTGGCTTTTGTACCTTTTAAGTACGCTTCTCATATATCTGGAATTTCAATTGTTTCATTGTCTATTGCACTTATATTTTTGTTCGTAATATTTATCTTATATTGTCGTCTACGACATAGGGTATCTATCATAGAATTCCCTACGCCCACACTGGACGTTCAAAAGGTAGTTGCAGCAACACTTCCTTATATAAGGAGAAATCTAACTCCATAATAATATGTATTCAATAAATTGTTTGAATTTTTGATTTTTTTTTTTCATTTCATTTGCATACTGATTTTGTTTACACCATATATAATATCCATGTATATATCTTTATGATAATCTAATAATTGTAAAGTGTGTTATCCCTCTTCTCAAGCACACTAGTTGATATAGGAATAACTCTTGTAAATACCTACAATTTGCTTATTTCTGTACCCTTATATTCAGTATTATTTCATGTATAACCATAGCTTATCATGGCTCGCAGGAGCTTGAGCCAGGTTGTGGCCGAGCAAAATGTAAGACTCACGCACACTACCATTAATTTTTCATTAGCTTTTTGTTATCATCATTTTACTGTTCGTTACATAGAGTTAGATGCATGTTGCCAAGGGCTCACTGTTCCCACGGGCTACTGTTAATCAGGATGTTTGAACACGTAAGAGCTGATCTGTTATTTGAACACGTTGTTGAATGGGTGATGACGGACTCCAATATAACCCCTGCCAGTGTGACCTTAGGGGACACACTGGCCAGCATCGTCACACTGTTCACTAGAGTGTGTCGTAGTGTGTCATAAGACTTTAGCCTAGAGTACTACAGATGTACGTACATATTTTTGTGATAAATCTACAAAGGCCGCCTGATCTTCATAGAGTATCACAGACGAAAAAGACCTGATTTCCGTCCTATGAACTCAACCGTACAGAAGGTGTTGTCATTTCATGTGTGGTGGGGTGGCGACGTGAATGAATAAAGGCGCAAATGTGAACTATGTACATGTATATATATGTATATACCTTTGTATGTATATATGTATACGTTGAAATGTATAAGTATGTATATATGCGTGTGTGGACGGATATATACATATATATATATTTATATATATATATATATATATATATATATATATATATATATATATATATATATATTTTTTTTTTTTTTTTTTTTGCTTTTTTTGCTTTGTCGCTGTCTCCCGCGTTTGCGAGGTAGCGCAAGGAAACAGACGAAAGAAATGGCCCAACCCACCCCCATACACATGTATATACATACGTCCACACACGCAAATATACATACCTACACAGCTTTCCATGGTTTACCCCAGACGCTTCACATGCCCTGAGCACGTCAACCCCGGTTTACCACATCGATCCAATTCACTCTATTCCTTGCCCTCCTTTCACCCTCCTGCATGTTCAGGCCCCGATCACACAAAATCTTTTTCACTCAATCTTTCCACCTATAATCTGGTCTCCCACTTCTCCTCGTTCCCTCCACCTCCGACACATATATCCTCTTGGTCAATCTTTCCTCACTCATTCTCTCCATGTGCCCAAACCATTTCAAAACACCCTCCTCTGCTCTGTCAACCACGCTCTTTTTATTTCCACACATCTCTCTTACCCTTACGTTACTTACTCGATCAAACCACCTCACACCACACATTGTCCTCAAACATCTCATTTCCAGCACATCCATCCTCCTGCGCACAACTCTATCCATAGCCCACGCCTCGCAACCATACAACATTGTTGGAACCACTATTCCTTCAAACATACCCATTTTTGCTTTCCGAGATAATGTTCTCGACTTCCACACATTCTTCAAGGTTCCCAGGATTTTCACCCCCTCCCCCACCCTATGATCCACTTCCGCTTCTATGGTTCCATCCGCTGCCAGATCCACTCCCAAATATCTAAAACACTTCACTTCCTCCAGTTTTTCTCCATTCAAACTTACCTCCCAATTGACTTGACCCTCAACCCTACTGTACCTAATAACCTTGCTCTTATTCACATTTACTCTTAACTTTCTTCTTTCACACACTTTACCAAACTCAGTCACCAGCTTCTGCAGTTTCTCACATGAATCAGCCACCAGCCCTGTATCATCAGCGAACAACGACTGACTCACTTCCCAAGCTCTCTCATCCACAACAGACTTCATACTTGCCCCTCTTTCCAAAACTCTTGCATTCACCTCCCTAACAACCCCATCCATAAACAAATTAAACAACCATGGAGACATCACACACCCCTGCCGCAAACCTACATTCACTGAGAACCAATCACTTTCCTCTCTTCCTACACGCACACATGCCTTACATCCTCGATAAAAACTTTTCACTCACTAACAACTTGCCTCCCACACCATATATTCTTAATACCTTCCACAGAGCATCTCTATCAACTCTATCATATACCTTCTCCAGATCCATAAATGCTACATACAAATCCATTTGCTTTTCTAAGTACAAAGGCAAAGGGGATAAGAGTGAGTGCTCAAATTACAGAGGTATAAGTTTGTTGAGTATTCCTGGTAAATTATATCCGAGGGTATTGATTGAGAGGGTGAAGGCATGTACAGAGCATCAGATTGGGGAAGAGCAGTGTGGTTTCAGAAGTGGTGGAGGATGTGTGGATCAGGTGTTTGCTTTGAAGAATGTATGTGAGATATATATATATATGTATATATATATATATATATATATATATATATATATATATATATATATATATATATATATATATATATATATATATATATATATATATATATATATATATATATATATATGCGTGCATAGTGCCATTGTACAAAGGCAAAGGGGATAAGAGTGAGTGCTCAAATTACAGAGGTATAAGTTTGTTGAGTATTCCTGGTAAATTATATGGGAGGGTATTGATTGAGAGGGTGAAGGCATGTACAGAGCATCAGACTGGGGAAGAGCAGTGTGGTTTCAGAAGTGGTAGAGGATGTGTGGATCATGTACAGAGCATCAGATTGGGGAAGAGCAGTGTGGTTTCAGAAGTGGTGGAGGATGTGTGGATCAGGTGTTTGCTTTGAAGAATGTATGTGAGATATATATATATATATATATATATATATATATATATATATATATATATATATATATATATATATATATATATATATATATATATATATATATATATATATATATATATATATATATATATATATATACATATATATATATATATATATATATATTTATATATATATATATATATATATATATATTTATTTTTTTTTTTTTTTTCATACTATTCGCCATTTCCCGCGATAGCGAGGTAGCGTTAAGAACAGAGGACTGGGCCTTTGAGGGAATATCCTCACCTGGCCCCCTTCTCTGTTCCTTCTTTTGGAAAATTAAAAAAAAACGAGAGGGGAGGATTTCCAGCCCCCCGCTCCCTTCCCTTTTAGTCGCCTTCTACGACACGCAGGGAATACGTGGGAAGTATTCTTTCTCCCCTATCCCCAGGGATAATATATATATATATATATATATATATATATATATATATATATATATATATATATATATATATATATATATATATATATATATATATATATATATATATATATATATATAGTATTCTTTCTCCCCTATCCCCAGGGATAATATATATATATATATATATATATATATATATATATATTTTTTTTTTTTTTTTTTTTTTTTTTTTTATACTTTGTCGCTGTCTCCCGCGTTTGCGAGGTAGCGCAAGGAAACAGACGAAAGAAATGGCCCAACCCCCCCCCCCCCATACACATGTACATACACACGTCCACACACGCAAATATACATACCTACACAGCTTTCCATGGTTTACCCCAGACGCTTCACATGCCTTGCTTCAATCCACTGACAGCACGTCAACCCCTGTATACCACATGACTCCAATTCACTCTATTTCTTGCCCTCCTTTCACCCTCCTGCATGTTCAGGCCCCGATCACACAAAATCTTTTTCACTCCATCTTTCCACCTCCAATTTGGTCTCCCTCTTCTCCTCGTTCCCTCCACCTCCGACACATATATCCTCTTGGTCAATCTCTCCTCACTCATTCTCTCCATGTGCCCGAACCATTTCAAAACACCCTCTTCTGCTCTCTCAACCACGCTCTTTTTATTTCCACACATCTCTCTCACCCTTACGTTACTTACTCGATCAAACCACCTCACACCACACATTGTCCTCAAACATCTCATTTCCAGCACATCCATCCTCCTGCGCACATCTCTATCCATAGCCCACGCCTCGCAACCATACAACATTGTTGGAACCACTATTCCTTCAAACATACCCATTTTTGCTTTCCGAGATAATGTTCTCGACTTCCACACATTTTTCAAGGCTCCCAAAATTTTCGCCCCCTCCCCCACCCTATGATCCACTTCCGCTTCCATGGTTCCATCCGCTGACAGATCCACTCCCAAATATCTAAAACACTTCACTTCCTCCAGTTTTTCTCCATTCAAACTCACCTCCCAATTGACTTGACCCTCACCCCTACTGTACCTAATAACCTTGCTCTTATTCACATTTACTCTCAACTTTCTTCTTCCACACACTTTACCAAACTCAGTCACCAGCTTCTGCAGTTTCTCACATGAATCAGCCACCAGCGCTGTATCATCAGCGAACAACAACTGACTCACTTCCCAAGCTCTCTCATCCCCAACAGCCTTCATACTTGCCCCTCTTTCCAGGACTCTTGCATTTACCTCCCTTACAACCCCATCCATAAACAAATTAAACAACCATGGAGACATCACACACCCCTGCCGCAAACCTACATTCACTGAGAACCAATCACTTTCCTCTCTTCCTACACGTACACATGCCTTACATCCTCGATAAAAACTTTTCACTGCTTCTAACAACTTGCCTCCCACACCATATATTCTTAATACCTTCCACAGAGCATCTCTATCAACTCTATCATATGCCTTCTCCAGATCCATAAATGCTACATACAAATCCATTTGCTTTTCTAAGTATTTCTCACATACATTCTTCAAAGCAAACACCTGATCCACACATCCTCTACCACTTCTGAAACCGCACTGCTCTTCCCCAATCTGATGCTCTGTACATATATATATATATATATATACATATATATATATATATATATATATATTATCCCTGGGGATAGGGGAGAAAGAATGCTTCCCACGTATTTCCTGCGTGTCGTAGAAGGCGACTAAAAGGGGAGGGAGCGGGGGGCTGGAAATCCTCCCCTCTCAATTTTTTTTTAATTTTCCAAAAGAAGGAACAGAGAAGGGGGCCAGGTGAGGATATTCCCTCAGTGGCCCAGTTCTCTGTTCTTAACGCTACCTCGCTAACGTGGGAAATGGCGAATAGTTTGAAAGAAAAAAAAAAAAAAACATATATATATATATAAATATATATATGTATATATATATATATATATATATATATATATATATATATGTATATATATATATATATATATATATATATATATATATATATATATATATATATATATATATATATATATATATCGATATACATCGAAGAGACAAAGCTAGGACGCCATTTGGTAAACATGTGATTGTTTTGGACAATCACATGTTTACCAAATGGCGTCCTAGCTTCCTCTCTTCGATGTATATCAACTGACTGTTATATTTCTCTCTTGTGTCTCCCCTGATGATGTGATTATTACACGAAAGTGCACTTGGGAACTTTTCGTGTTTCGTTTTTCCCCGTGGACTCATAGGAATATCTTGATCGCGCGCAAAATTGTAATCCTTTCCAATACATATATATATATATATATATATATATATATATATATATATATATATTCATGTGAGAATATGTGGCTGATTCATGTGAGAAACTGCAGAAGCTGGTGACTGAGTTTGGTAAAGTGTGTGGAAGAAGAAAGTTAAGAGTAAATGTGAATAAGAGCAAGGTTATTAGGTACAGTAGGGTTGAGGGTCAAGTCAATTGGGAGGTGAGTTTGAATGGAGAAAAACTGGAGGAAGTGAAGTGTTTTAGATATCTGGGAGTGGATCTGGCAGCGGATGGAACCATGGAAGCGGAAGTGGATCATAGGGTGGGGAAGGGGGCGAAAATTCTGGGGGCCTTGAAGAATGTGTGGAAGTCGAGAACATTATCTCGGAAAGCAAAAATGGGTATGTTTGAAGGAATAGTGGTTCCAACAATGTTGTATGGTTGCGAGGCGTGGGCTATGGATAGAGTTGTGCGCAGGAGGATGGATGTGCTGGAAATGAGATGTTTGAGGACAATGTGTGGTGTGAGGTGGTTTGATCGAGTGAGTAACGTAAGTGTAAGAGAGATGTGTGGAAATAAAAAGAGCGTGGTTGAGAGAGCAGAAGAGGGTGTTTTGAAGTGGTTTGGGCACATGGAGAGGATGAGTGAGGAAAGATTGACCAAGAGGATATATGTGTCGGAGGTGGAGGGAGCAAGGAGAAGAAGGAGACCAAATTGGAGGTGGAAAGATGGAGTGAAAAAGATTTTGTGTGATCGGGGCGTGAACATGCAGGAGGGTGAAAGGAGGGCAAGGAATAGAGTGAATTGGAGCGATGTGGTATACCGGGGTTGACGTGCTGTCAGTGGATTGAATCAAGGCATGTGAAGCGTCTGGGATAAACCATGGAAAGCTGTGTAGGTATGTATATTTGCGTGTGTGGACGTATGTATATACATGTGTATGGGGGGGGGTTGGGCCATTTCTTTCGTCTGTTTCCTTGCGCTACCTCGCAAACGCGGGAGACAGCGACAAAGTATAAAAAAAAAAATAAAAGATAGATAGATAGATAGATAGATAGATAGATAGATAGATAGATAGATAAATTTAGATATATACAAATATATATATGTATAGGGAAGCAGTGATGGCTTGCGCTAAAGATGCTTGTGGCATGAGAAGCGTGGGAGGTGGGCAGACTAAAAAGGGTAGTGAGTGGTGGGATGAAGAGGTAAGTGTATTAGTGAAAGAAAAGAGAGAGACATTTGGATGATTCTTGCAAGGATGTAATGCAAATGACTGGGAGATGTATAAAAGAAAGAGGCCGGAGGTCAAGAGAAAGGTGGAAGAAGTGAAAAATAGGGCAAATAAGAGATGGGGTGAGAGAGTATCATCAAATTTAGGGAGGATAGAAAATGTTTTGGAAGGAGGTAAATAAGGTGCGTAAGACAAGAGAACAAATGTGAACATCAATGAAGGGAGCTAATGGAAAGGTGATAACAAGTAGTGGTGATGTGAGAAAGAGATGGAGTGAGTATTTTGAAGTATTTTGAATGTGTTTGATGATAGAGTGGCAGATATGGGGTGTTTTGGTCGAGGTGGTGTGCAAAGTGAGAGGGTTAGGGAAAATGATTTGGTAAACAGAGGAGAGGTGGTAAAAGCTTTGCGGCAGAAGAAGGCCAGCAAGGCAGCGGGTTTGGATGGTATTCTAGTGGAATCTCTTAAAAAAGGGGGTGACTGTATTGTTGACTGGTTGGTAAGGTTGTCTAATGTATCTGTGACTCATGGTGAAGTGTCTGAGGATTGGCGGAATGCTTGCATAGTGCCATTGTACAAAGGCAATGGGATAAAAGTGAGAGCTCAAATTACAGAGGTATAAGTTTGTTGAGTATTCCTGGGAAATTATATGGGAGGGTATTGATTGAGAGGGTGAAGGCAAGTACAGAGCATCAGATAGGTGAACAGCATTGTGGTGTCAGGAGTGGTAGAGGATGTGTGGATCAGGTGTTTGCTTTGAAAAATGTATGTAAGAAATACTTAGAAAAGCAAATGGATTTGTATGTAGCATTTACGGATCTGGAAAAGGTATATGATAGAGTTGATAGAGATGCTTTGTGGAAGGTATTAAGAATATATGGTGTGGGAGGTAAGTTGTTAGAAGCAGTGAAAAGTTTTAATCGAGGATGTAAGGCATGTGTACGTATAGGAAGAGAGGAAAGTGATTGGTTCTCAGTGAATGGTGGTATGCGGCAGGGGTGTGTGATGTCTCCATGATTGTTTAATTTGTTCATGGATGGGGCTGTTACGGAGGTGAATGCAAGAGTTTTGGAAAGAGGGGCAAGTATGAAGTCTGTTGTGGATGATAGAGCTTGGGAAGAGAGTCTGTTGTTGTTCGCTGATGACACAACACTGGTGGCTGATTTGGCTGAGAAATTGCAGAATCTGGTGACTGAGTTTGGTAAAGCGTGTGAAAGAAGAAAGCTGAAAGTAAATGTGAATAAGAGCAAGGTTATTAGGTACAGTAGGGTTCAGGGACAAGTCAATTGGGAGGGAAGTTTGAATGGAGAAAAACTGGAGGAAGTGAAGTGTTTTAGATATTTGAGAGTGGATTTGGCAGCGGATGGAGCCATGGAATCGGAAGTGAGTCACAGGGTGGGGGAGGGAGCGAAAGTTCTGGGAGCGTTGAAAAATATGTGGAAATCGAGAACGTTATCGTGGAAAGCAAAAATGAGTATGTTTGAAGGAATAGTGGTTCCAAGAACGTTATATGGTTGCGAGGCGTGGGCTATAGATAGAGTTGTGTGGAGGAGGGTGGATGTGCTGGAAACGAGATGTTTGAGGACAATATGTGGTGTGAGGTGGTTTGATCGAGTAAGTAATGAAAGGGTAAGAGAGATATATGGTAATAAAATGAGTGTGGTTAAGAAAGCAGAAGAGGGTGTTTTGAATTGGTTTGGTCACATAAAGAGAATGAGTGAGGAAAGATTGACTAAGAGGATATATGCGTCAGAGGTGGAGGGAACGAGAAGTGGGAGACCGAATTGGAGGTGGAAAGATGGAGTGAAAAAGATTTTGAGTGATCGGGGCCTGAACATGGTGGAGGATGAAAGGTGTGCAAGGAATAGTATGAATTGGAACGATGTGGTATACCGGGGTCGACGTGCCGTCAATGGATAAAACCACGGCATGTGAAGCGTCTGGGATAAGCCATGGAAAGTTTCATGGGGTCTGGATGTGGAAAGGGAGCTGTAGCTTTGTTGCATTATGCATGACAGCTAGAGACTGAGTGTGAACGAATGTGGCCTTTGTTTTCTTTTCCTAGCGCTACCTCGCGCACATGCGGGAGTAGGGGGTTGTCATTTCATGTGTAGCGCGATGGCGACGGGAATTGACAAGGGCAGACAGTATGAATTATGTACATGTGTATATAAATATATGTCTGTGTGTGTTTATGTATGTATACGTTGAGATGTATAGGAATGTATATGTGCGTGTGTGGACGTGTATGTATATATAAGTGTATGTGGGTGGTAGTGCCATTCTTTCGTCTGCTTCCTTGCGCAACCTCGCTAACGCGGGAGACAGCGACAAAATATAATAGAAATATATATATATATATATATATATATATATATATATATATATATATATATATATATATATATATATATATATATATATATATATATATATATAACAGTTAGTTGATATATAACGAATAAACGTTGCTAGGACGCCATTTGGCAAACATGCGATTGTCCAAGACAGACAACTAGTGTATCATAGACTTATTATATGGACAAGAAGACGGATTGTTTACAAATCTTATCAACAATAAAGTTATCCAATATGTATAGACATTTATGAATATCAAAATCATAATTCTTTGTGTATTTAATAATTGAAGATTCAATGGTATTTCTCGTGGTACTGGAGTTAGAGTTAATAGCTGATAAGGCATTACCCCAGTCAATACAATGGTCATAGTTTTTAACTTGATTAAACAAGTTTCGATTCCTTTCCTTTTCTTATACTATATTTATGTTGCTTAAGTCTAACAGAAAGATCCTTACCAGTCTGCCCAACATAAAACTTAACACAATTTTTACATGGTACTTTATAGATGTAATGGTAATGTTATTGTTATTGTAATGTTATTGTAATGGCATCCCTTTAAGCTTGATATTTCTACTTCTTGTAACTAGTTCCAACAATTAAAACAATATTCAGCACTGCGATTTAAGTGAATGACTTTAGGATTCATTTGGATCTGTCAAAAATTGTATTTAGCAAATACTTCAACTTTCAACTGACCCATTCTATAATTTTATTCATTTCATCTCAGTTTTATCAACTTTCTGTTGCTGTTTAATATCAACAGTAGCCCGTCTACGTAGTTGGGGCTCTGAAGCAAAGGCAACTTTTTCTAGCCTAGGTTAGGGTAGCATCTAAACCAAACCTAAATGACCTTACCTTAGAAATATGTTCAGACAGTACCTTCTGAAAATATTTCTTAAGGTAAGGTCGTGGGGATTAGTTTAGGTGCTAACTAAACCTTGGCCAGAAAAAGTTTGCTTTAAAGCCACAACTAGTTGAAAGGCCTACTTTAAGTGGTGATATTGAAATTCATTTGCTCCAGTGTGCCCCTCCGTCCGTTTGTTTTATGTCCATCTAAAGATGCATACGTTCAATTTTTGATGTAGATTGATTTCCTATCTTAGTTTCGTCTACGGAATTCTACATCTTCAGTTCAGCACAACATTGTGGTAATGAAGGGAAAGTCACCACATTTACAAGCCGAGTGCACGTAGCTTATCCCACCTCGTTAGAGAGAAAACTTACTTGTATTTGAATTAATGAACGGGAACAGAGAAGACAAAATTTTATTACACATTTATTATACAACAATATATAATTTATATATACATTACCACATTTCCTGCACTTTCCATCACAAATTTGCTGAGGTCATAACCTTGTAGTTACCATTACCTTACAACCTTAAGGATGGTGGTCTACAACACCTCTAGATTGATGGAGAAAACGAAGAGTTTCGTTTTACTATTAAGACCACAGAAATGCGGCAATTCCACTTCACTACCACTAACTACTAGTTATTTTACTTGTCGATTTTCACGGCTAAGGTTCTCATCCTCTGAGCGAAGCCATACAATAATCGTCCTTATCTACTCTGAGCATTGGATATCCTCCTGATGATCAAGATTGCTGTTTTGGTTGTCCGTTTCCCTTGTTACTGCTGCGCCTCACTGCACACCTTACATGAGTGCCTTCCACAGTATTAGGGACAGCTTCTGGGCCTCACTGTAGCTACTTCTGGGACGGTTGCCAATCTTCCTCGTATTCTCTCATAACTACAGCGCCAAACCGACTCCCACCATCAGGCCGAGACGCACAAACATTTCTGACAAAATTGAGACAACCGCTTTCGCGTCAGTTTTGACACCAAGTGAATCTGTATGACAAGTACGCTCAAGATGCTTGGTTTTTCGTTCATGGATTGAACAGAAGCAACCAACGATGGTTGCTACTGCCCAATCCATGAAGTCCCCCCCACCACGGAAAGGTAACCAAGCTTCGGGGGGGATGGGTGTTTACCCTGACGCCAACAGAGAAACTCAATACAATATTTTTATTATAACTTTCCTTAATCTTGAAAAATGAATCAATCAGAGGGAACAATAGCCCCAGTCATATGAAGATTGGCTAACCAAATGTATATAGTTGTCAGTCCTCCTCAAACTTGTATATTTTCGCTCATTAGAGGATCCATCTATTCATCTCATATAAGTGTTGCTAGGACAGTTGTCTATTAGTGCAAAGATCTTTTCCTCGGTAAAGAAAGTGTAGCCGGACTCCGCCCTCATGAGGTTACTGCACGACACCAAAGATCACCCTTTGGTAGGCTGTGCTATAGGCAGCACAGCTCCGTCAAAGATCTCACTCCATAAGTGAACTTATATAGATTCCTTTTTTAACATTTTGTCTTGTCTATAAGGAACTCATCAGTTCTTCTCCAGTGAAAGCAAAAAATCATCGAGAAATTCATTTGCTTCCTCAATATCAGGATCTTGTGGCTCTGTGTGGGGGACGGGGCTGGTGGTCTCTGTGACTGGCTGTGTCTGGAGAGCGGTGCTGGTGGTCTCTATGACTTGCTGTGTCTGGGGAGCGAGGCTGGTTGTCTCTGTGACTGGCTGTGTCTGGAGAGCGGTGCTAGTGGTCTCTGTGACTGGCTGTGTCTGGGAAGCAGGGCTGCTGGTCTCTGTGACTGGCTGTGTCTGGAGATCAGGGGAAGTCTTGGGTATAAATTTCAATATACTGTGAGCGATATCGTCTCTCAACCGATTCCTCTCGATCTTCTCCTGCACGGCCTTCATAATACGTTTGGGCGGCTTTCTCCATTTTCTTTGCATTTCAGTTGGTGATCCTGCGCCATCGAGCCACATGATACCAGAATAGTATCGTTCCTGTTTCCCAACGGGTCCAATCTTGGTGTCACACATGATGCCGAGGGAACCCAAATGGCGGCCGATGTTTACGTTGGAAGCCACGGGCTCGTTATGTATCTTGCAGTAACTTTCATACCGTTGCTGCAGCTCTTTCCTGCTGATAAGGTACCGCTTCATAGTAATAGTCTTTCCCTTCATTTGAACGAAGGTATTCATGAAACTAACAAAGGAAGCCTTTCCTTTGTAATCCCGTTTGTAGTAACAGAAGGCCATTGAAGACGTGGATTGGGTCAGGCGAAGTTACACAGACTAACAAGACAGTCCTATAATCAATGGTCCTGTATCAGCACTGAACTCGAAATACGTCAGAACGACAATTTCAACCCAGGGCTGGAGGGCCAGTTGATGATATTCTCACGTCTTGCTCAACCAAGTAACCTCGGTTAGACCTTGTTTATATTTAAATATAGTAAAGTTAATATAGTGAAGCTTGATGATCCTATTTATATGGAAGTTGCAATGCAGTTTGTATATATATATATATATATATATATATATATATATATATATATATATATATATATATATATATATATATATATATATATGTATTTTCAATAATGGATGGAACTCGGCTCCTAAGGTGATTTTGTTGTTGGAGTGGGACCTCCAGCCATTCTGTCCACCTTTTCCCTTTCTGGACATGTGGTGGTGCATTGGGTAGTGTGGCAACCTTCGTCTTCATCTTTTTGGGTGCAGGCTTGCAAACTTCGTGGAGTAGTTGTGAGGTTTGCTTCTTTGCTGCACCCGATATAGCCATCTGGGCGAAGCTATCTACCCGGGCTGGTGGGTCAGCCAGCATAGCTACACGCTCACTCGGTACCTGGGCTGGTGGACGAGCAGCCTTCCTTTCTTCCATGGCTACAGTCTGCCTAACGACCTGGGGTTGTGGAGCAGCCATCCTTACTACCACCCAGGTTGGTTGGGCAACCTTCTTTCGTTTCTTTGCTACACCCTTCTGGTTGGGTTGGTTGGGCAACCTTCTTTTTCCTCTTCTTCGATACAACCTGCCAACCGAATTCGTCTGCTGGTGGGTCCGTTTCTTTCATGGATACAACCTCTGTAGCCACTTGGGCTGGCCGGTCAACCTTCGGTTGTAGGTAAAAGTATATATATAGAATAATGTGGTTATCATCAGCAGCCAGAGGCCATTCCTCCCTCCTTGCCTGCAGAGTGCTTGATTTTCTGGAAAGTTCTACGAAATTCTGGTAAGATAAATACTATTGAGAGGACGTTGTTAGGGGACAGTCAGGTTCAGTTTAGAGTTTGTTGTGGGATAGTTCTTTTACTGTGTCGTATCAGCCAGATGGGTATTTCTTTTTACAGTTTTCGTTAAAGTTTCTGTTTTCTAGAGGCATAATCTAGAACACTATTTTCCATATGTTTATCATTTTTCTCGTTATATTTTCATTATCATCATTAGTTATGTTATTGTTGACTTTCAGATATTTGATGTTATGTTTGTGATTCCCGTGGAAGCGTCTGACATCTTGCTAGAAGACTTTCTGGTCACAATATTTCTGCACTGGGGAGTTGATCGTATTCTTTTATTGCAGGTTTTGTTATTATCTTGCTTTACATTAAGGTCTACTGGAGGTTTTCCCAATGTTGGTTGAACATATGTCCAGCAACAGGAGATGGAGTAAGATACAGTATTGATGAGATTTATCTATCTATATAACTATCTAAATATTGCTCTATCAATCTATCAATCTAACTATCTATCTATCTATCTATCTGTCTATATATCTATCTTTATCTGAAAGTCAACAATAATAAAATCAATGATATATGAAGTATAACAATGTCCTCTCAATGGCAATTATCTCACCAGAATCTTCTAGAACCTTCCAGAAAACTATGAACTCTGCATGCAAGGAGGGAGGAATGGTCTCTGGCTATTGATAAAACCATATTATTCCATATATATGTTTATGTATAAATATTTATGTATATATATGAATGTATACATAACGTACAGAATAATGCTGTCATCATCAGTATCGAAGAAAACTGAAAAGATGAGTTCCCACCGAGATTCGAACTCGGATTGCTGGATCCAAAGTCCAGAGTGCTAACCCTTACACCATGGGACCTGATAAGAACAGATGTGATTTCATCTAAATGTTTTACATATAATCCACCAGAGGCCATTCCTCCCTCCCTGCCTGCAGGGTTCAAGGTTTTCTAGAAGGTTCTCGAAGATTCTGGGTAGGAACTGCCATTGAGAGGACGTAGTTATACGTATCATTAATGATATTGATAGATAGATAGATAGATAGATATAGATAGATAGATCGATAGATAGATAGGTAAAAAACAGATATTAGATAGATCGATAGATACGTAAGGCTGTATATGTCAATTTTCACAGAAATCATTGATATCAGCGTTATTCTGCAAGAAATACATGTACATGGATGTAGTGATGATATGGGTTAGGTATAAGACCAGTCGTGTTGAGATTGTAGTGAATGTGACCATTGACTTCAACCTTAATGGTTTAGTGAAGATAAAGTTGTAGTGAAGATAAATCTTGAAGTGACTCATAAGGTTGTTGTGAGTATAAGGATGCATCGTAAATGAGTACTTCCTACCTGAAAGTCAACAATTACAAAATTGATCAAGTATAACAACATCCTCGGACAACCAACTACAAACACCAACCATAGAGTGAACCTGACTGTTACCTAACGACGACCTCTCAAAGGTAATGATCTTACCAGAATCTTCGAGAACCTTCTAGAAAACCTTGAACCCTGCAGGCAGGGAGGGAGGAATGGCCTCTGGTTGATTATATGTAAAACATTTAGATGAAATCACATCTGGACTTTGGATCCAGCAATCCGAGTTCGAATCTCGGTGGGACCTCATCTTTTCAGTTTTCTTCGATACTGATGATGACAACATTATTCTGTACGTTATGTATACATTCATATATATACATAAATATTTATATATAAACATATATATGGAATAATATGGTTTTATCAATAGCCAGAGACCATTCCTCTTTGCATGCAGAGTTCATAGTTTTCTGGAAGGTTCTAGAAGATTCTGGTGAGATAATTGCCATTGAGAGGACATTGTTATACTTCATATATCATTGATTTTATTATTGTTGACTTTCAGATAAAGATAGATATATAGACAGATAGATAGATAGATAGATAGTTAGATTGATAGATTGATAGAGCAATATTTAGATAGTTATATAGATAGATAAATCTCATCAATACTGTATCTTACTCCATCTCCTGTTGCTGGACATATGTTCAACCAACATTGGGAAAACCTCCAGTAGACCTTAATGTAAAGCAAGATAATAACAAAACCTGCAATAAAAGAATACGATCAACTCCCCAGTGCAGAAATATTGTGACCAGAAAGTCTTCTAGCAAGATGTCAGACGCTTCCACGGGAATCACAAACATAACATCAAATATCTGAAAGTCAACAATAACATAACTAATGATGATAATGAAAATATAACGAGAAAAATGATAAACATATGGAAAATAGTGTTCTAGATTATGCCTCTAGAAAACAGAAACTTTAACGAAAATTGTGAAAAGAAATACCCATCTGGCTGATACGACACAGTAAAAGAACCATCCCACAACAAACTCTAAACTGAACCTGACTGTCCCCTAACAACGTCTTTTCAATGGTATTTATCTTACCAGAATTTCGTAGAACTTTCCAGAAAATCAAGCACTCTGCAGGCAAGGAGGGAGGAATGGCCTCTGGCTGCTGATGATAACCACATTATTCTATATATATACTTTTACCTACAACCGAAGGTTGACCGGCCAGCCCAAGTGGCTACAGAGGTTGTATCCATGAAAGAAACGGACCCACCAGCAGACGAATTCGGTTGGCAGGTTGTATCGAAGAAGAGGAAAAAGAAGGTTGCCCAACCAACCCAACCAGAAGGGTGTAGCAAAGAAACGAAAGAAGGCTGCCCAACCAACCTGGGTGGTAGTAAGGATGGCTGCTCCACAACCCCAGGTCGTTAGGCAGACTGTAGCCATGGAAGAAAGGAAGGCTGCTCGTCCACCAGCCCAGGTACCGAGTGAGCGTGTAGCTATGCTGGCTGACCCACCAGCCCGGGTAGATAGCTACGCCCAGATGGCTATATCGGGTGCAGTAAAGAAGCAAACCCCACAACTACTCCACGAGGTTTGCAAGCCTGCACCCAAAAAGATGAAGACGAAGGTTGCCACACTACCCAATGCACCACCACATGTCTAGAAAGGGAAAAGGTGGACAGAATGGCTGGAGGTCCCACTCCAACAACAAAATCACCTTAGGAGCCGAGTTCCATCCATTATTGAAAATACACACACACACACACACACACACACATATATATATATATATATATATATATATATATATATATATATATATATATATATATATATATATATATATATATATATATATATATATATATATATATATCCCTGGGGATAGGGGAGAAAGAATACTTCCCACGTATTCCCTGCGTGTCGTGGAAGGCGACTAAAAGGGGAGGGAGCGGGGGGCTGGAAATCCTCCCCTCTCATTTTTTTTTTTAATTTTCCAAAAGAGGGAACAGAGAATTGCGCCAGGTGAGGGTATTCCCTCAAAGGCCCAGTCCTCTGTTCTTAACGCTACCTCGCTAATGCGGGAAATGGCGAATAGTTTGAAAGAAAAAATATACAAAACAAACTACATTGCAACTTACATATAAATAGAATCATCAAGCTTCACTATATTAACTTTACTATATTTAGATATAAACAAGGTCTAACCGAGGTTACTTGGTTGAGCAAGACGTGAGAATATCATCAACTGGCCCTCCAGCCCTGGGTTGATATTGTCGTTCTGACGTATTTCGAGTTCAGTGCTCATACAGGACCGTTGATTATAGGACTGTCTTGTTAGTCTGTGTAACTTCGCCTGACCCAATCCACGTCTTCAATGGCTTTCTGTTACTACAAACGGGATTACAAAGGAAAGGCTTCCTTTGTTAGTTTCATGAATACCTTCGTTCAAATGAAGGGAAAGACTATTACTATGAAGCGGTACCTTATCAGCAGGAAAGAGCTGCAGCAACGGTATGAAAGTTACTGCAAGATACATAACGAGCCCGTGGCTTCCAACGTAAACATCGGCCGCCATTTGGGTTCACTCGGCATCATGTGTGACACCAAGATTGGACCCGTTGGGAAACAGGAACGATACTATTCTGGTATCATGTGGCTCGATGGCGCAGGATCACCAACTGAAATGCAAAGAAAATGGAGAAAGCCGCCCAAACGTATCATGAAGGCCGTGCAAGAGAAGATCGAGAGGAATCGGTTGAGAGACGATATCGCTCACAGTATATTGAAATTTATACCCAAGACTTCCCCTGATCTCCAGACACAGCCAGTCACAGAGACCACCAGCACCGCTCTCCAGACACAGCCAGTCACAGAGACCACCAGCCCCGCTCTCCAGACACAGCCAGTCACAGAGACAACCAGCCCCGCTCTCCAGACACAGCCAGTCACAGAGACCACCTGCCCCGTCCCCCACACAGAGCCACAAGATCCTGATATTGAGGAAGCAAATGAATTTCTCGATGATTTTTTGCTTTCACTGGAGAAGAACTGATGAGTTCCTTATAGACAAGACAAAATGTTAAAAAAGGAATCTATATAAGTTCACTTATGGAGTGAGATCTTTGACGGAGCTGTGCTGCCTATAGCACAGCCTACCAAAGGGTGATCTTTGGTGTCGTGCAGTAACCTCATGAGGGCGGAGTCCGGCTACACTTTCTTTACCGAGGAAAAGATCTCTGCACTAATAGACAACTGTCCTAGCAACACTTATATGAGATGAATAGATGGATGCTCTAATGATCGAAAATATACAAGTTTGAGGAGGACTGACAACTATATACATCTGGTTAGCCAATCTTCATATGACTGGGGCTATTGTTCCCTCTGATTCATTCATTTTTCAAGATTAAGGAAAGTTATAATAAAAATATTGTATTGAGTTTCTCCGTTGGCGTCAGGGTAAACACCCATCCCCCCCGAAGCTTGGTTACCTTTCCGTGGTGGGGGGGACTTCATGGATTGGGCAGTAGCAACCATCGTTAGTTGCTTCTGTTCAATCCATGAACGAAAAACCAAGCATCTTGAATGTAATTGTCGTATAAATTCACTTGGTGTCAAAACTGACGCGAAAGTGGTTGTCTCAATTTTGTCAGAAATGTTTGTGCGTCTCGGCCTGATGGCGGGAGTCGGTTTGGCGCTGTGGTCATGAGGGAATACGAGGAAGATTGGCAACCGTCCCAGAAGTAGCTACAGTGAGGCCCAGCAGCTGTCCCTAATACTGTGGAAGGCACTCATGTAAGGTGTGCAGTGAGGCGTAGCAGTAACAAGGGAAACGGACAACCAAAACAGCAATCTTGATCATCAGGAGGATATCCAATGCTCAGACTAGATCAGGACGATTATTGTATGGCTTCGCTCAGAGGATGAAAATCTTAGCCGTCAAAATCAACAAGTAAAATAACTAGTAGTTAGTGGTAGTAAAGTGGAATTACCGCATTTCTATGGTCTTAATAGTAAAACGAAACTTTTCGTTTTCTCCATCAATCTAGAGGTGTTGTAGACCACCATCCTTAAGGTTGTGAGGTAATGGTAACTACAAGGTTATGACCTCAGCAAATTTGTGATGGAAAGTGCAGGAAATGTGGTAATGTATATAATATAAATTATATAGTTGCATAATAAATGCGTATTAGAATTTTGTCTTCTCTGTTCCCGTTCATTAATTCAAATACTGGTAAGTTTTCTCTCTAACGAGGTGGGATAAGCTACGTGCACTCGGCTTATGAATGTGGTGACTTTCCCTTCATTACCACAATGGTGTGCTGAACTGAAGATGTAGAATTCCGTAGACGAAACTAAGATAGGAAATCAATCTACATCAAAAATTGAACGTATGAATCTTTTGATGGACATAAAACAAACGGACAGAGGGACACACTGGAGCGAATGAATTTCAATATCACCACTTAAAGTAGGCCTTTCAACTAGTTGTGGCTTTAAAGCAAACATTTTCTCTAGCCAAGGTTTAGTTAGCACCTAAACTAATCCCCACGACCTTACCTTAAGAAATATTTTCAGAAGGTACTGTCTGAACATATTTCTAAGGTAAGGTCATTCAGGTTTGGTTTAGATGCTACCCTAACCTAGGCTAGAAAAAGTTTCCTTTGCTTCAGAGCCCCAACTACGTAGACGGGCTACTGTTGATATTAAACAGTAACAGAAAGTTGATAAAACTGAGATGAAATGAATAAGAATATAGAATGGGTCAGTTGAAAGTTGAAGTATTTGCTAAATACAATTTTTGACAGATCCAAATGCATCCTAAAGTCAGTCACTTAAATCACAATGCTGAATATTGTTTTAATCGTTGGAACTAGTTACAGGAAGTAAAAATATCAAGCTTAAAGGGATGCCATTACAATAACTTCGTATACCTGTAGAGGATCTCTTAAACTTCTTTTCCGTAAAGCTGAATGGATTTAAGTCGTTTAATCTGCTCTCTGAATTTGTTTCTCAGTCCAGTAATCATCTTTGGAGATTACCTCAGTAATTTCTACATTCAATGTCTTCATTTTCAAATTAGTTGACGACCACAGCAGTACAATATCCAAGCTGGGATGGCTATGTTTTGGGAAGGCGAGAGGTCAGGTTATGCAAGAATGTCAGAAATAGCTTCCATCAGTTTCTACCCTATCTACTCTAAATATTTTGGGTTATTAGAACTTAGAGATTTACGAGTAAATAATACAATATAGCTATCTTAGCAAGATACCCAACATGAGATTATAGTCATAATAACAATATAGTCACAAGGCCAATATATAGTCACCGGAATATTATATTTATCATGATAATGTATCACTTATGACAAAATATGCATGATTAAAAAATGACAATATAGCAACTAGAAAAAATATCACATTGCTAATATAGCCAAGGTGGCGATATATACATGATAGTAATGTAACGAAAATAAGAAGATAGCCAAAATGACTATGTTCAAAATGACAATACTGCCACTATGAATATATATTCTCCATGACACTATAGCTACACTGACAGTAAAGCTATCTTCACAAAAGCGTAAAATTGAAAATACAGCAAACGACAATATAGCCACCATGACAATACAGCCATCTTGACAATAATATCACGTTATAAATCAATCGCCAGGACATTAGAGTCACTTTGATACCAATCTTACAATGACTTTATAAATATCATGAAAATATATCCCCATGTCAACATATTAGCTATGACAATTTAGCCATTATGATAATATAGTCACGACGACAATGTATTCATTATGACAATAAAGCTACCATGATCATATAACTGATATGACAATATAGTCAAAGCAAAAATATAGAAACATCCCACTTATATTCACAAATGCAATATAACCACCTGACAGTATAGATACTATAAATGAATAGTCGCTTTCGGATCATAGAAAACATATAGACTCCAGGACAATATAATCTCTGTGAAAGAACAGTGACTCAGACAGGATTTATCATTATAATATAGTCATAACTTTATAGCTGTCATGTGATTGTAGTCAACATGACAAAACTATCACAATGAAATAAAACGGTATTACAATATAGTTACCATAATCATACACCAATCATGATTATATAATCAGCAGGTTGACATAAACAATATCACAGTGTAAAAACCATGACAATATAAGTGACATGATGATATGATATCCATTCACTTACACTTACAATACCAAATAAGCCGCCATGAAAATATTATCATCATGATCATATAATGACGACAATATTGTAGCTAATAACAAAATATATCACGAACGACAAAATTAACTATAACATTATAGCCATCAAGTTGATATAGCGACCAGGATAATGTAGCCAGGACGGCATTATATTGAAAATAACAATACAGCCACCATGCCAATGTCTTCACCATGACAATGTAGCTACCATGAAAATATAGTAACCTTGACTATATATCTACCATGATAAAATATTTGAATTGAAAAATATCCACAACAAGAGTTTAGCTGCTAAAACACCATATCACTTTTCCAATATCGCCAAAATGTTATTATTGCCATCATGACAATATACCGCCAGAAAAGAACTATATATACCCACTACTTGACAATATAGCTATTCTGACAATATTGCCAACATGAAAAGACGGTCACCTCCTTGTTATATAACAAAAATGACAAATAGCCATCATGGCAATATAGTGACCTAACAATACAGCCACCATGGCAATATAGTTACCATAACAATGTAATCTTAATGACAATATAGCCAACATGACTATATAGTCACGATGACAATACAACCACCGTGACAATACACATAACATGACAGTACCGTCTCTAAGACAATATTGACATCAATTCAACAAATTAAATGACAATATAGATATTATGGCAACACAGTCACCATGACAATATACTCAGAAATGCATTATAATCGCCATAATAAAATCATCCAACCATGAAAATATAACCACCTTACCATTTTGGTTCCCATTACAATGTAGCCACAGTAATAAAAGATTTACCATGTCAGTACTGAAACCATAACAATATAGCATATCATGGCAATGTAGTCACCTGATAATCTAATCAAAATGACAATTTCTCTTCTATAATGGTATATCCTGAAGGGCAATATCAACACCATTAAAAAAGCTTCTATCAAAACACAGTCACTATGACATTATAGATATCATGATAGAAAATCACCATGACAATATAGTTATCATGGCGATATAGCCACTATGACATTATTGTCATAATGACAATATAGTCGCTGTGACAATATTGTCATCATGATAATATAATTATCATGATAATATATTGCTTATGACAAATTATGCATGAGTTAAATAATGACAATATATCACCTATAAATAAAGATCACCTTGCCAATATAGCTAAAGTGACGATATATACATCATAGCAATGTAACTAAAATGAAAAGATAGCCAAAATGACGGTTTGTTCATAATGACAATACTGCCACTATGAAAATATGTTCCCCAACTGCCACTATGAAAATATGTTCCCCAACTGCCACTATGAAAATATGTTCCCCAACTGCCACTATGAAAATATGTTCCCATGACACTATAGCTACACTGACAATAAAGCCATATTCACATAAGAGTAACATTGAAAATACAGCTACATTGTCATGGTGACGATATTGGCATGGTGGCTGTATTGTTATTTTCAATATAATGCCATCCTAACTACATTATCTTGTTCGCTATATTTACTTGCTGGCTATATTGCTATGGTTGATTTTGTCGTTGGGGATATGTTATGTCATTAACTACAATTTTGTTTTAATCATATGATCATAATAATAATATTATCATCGCGGCTTATTCGGTAATGTGAGTGCAAGTGTATGGATGTCTTATCATTGTAAGACTCACGCACACTATCATTAATTTTTCATTAGGTATTTGTCATTATCATTTTACTGTGAGTTACATAGAGTTAGATGCATGTTGCCACGAGCTCACTGTTCCCACGGGCTACTGTTAATCAGGATGTTTGAACACGTAAGAGCTGATCTGTTATTTGAACACGTTGTTGAATGGGTGTTGACGGACTCCAATATAACCCCTGCCAGTGTGACCTGAGGGGACACACTGGCCAGCATCGTCACACTGTTCACTAGAGTGTGTCGTAGTGTGTCATAAGACTTTAGCCCAGAGTACTACAGATGGACGTACACGTTTATCTGTAATAAATCTACAAAGGCCGCCTGATCTTCATTGAGTACCACAGACGAAGAAGACTTGATTTCCTTCCTATCAACCCACGTGACCACAGACGACCGTCACATCTGCTTCATATTTCTACGTCTGGCGTTGGCAGCAGTCATACAAGCCTACCTGACACAGTCTTGGCGCTCGCTCCAGTGGACGTTAAGGGCGGAACCCACGGCCGGCTACGTTCTCCATCACCCGTACCTCAATGCAGTGAAGATACGCCTTCATTGCATTGCTGACACTGTGTCGCTTGCAAGGGCATCAAGACAGCGCCACCGCCGGGGAGTGTTGTCATCACATCCAGACGTCTCAAGCAAGGTCAGCCATCCTGCCAACACCAACGTGGAGGTCATCTTGTCAACCGCTCCAGAGACGCGTCATCATCAGCCGTGGTGACATCCCAGACGTCAGCATCGCGTGGTCCAGCCCTTGTCGCTCACTCAACTTTCCTGCTAGCGAGTCGCTACTCTGCACACATCTTCACCTCGCTACACCCAGCCAGCTGCTACTCTGCACACGTCTCCACCTCGCTACACCCAAGACGTCTTCGTGAGCGAATCTCCCATACAGGTAAGAACTGTGTCAAAATGATTCACTCTGTGAGGTATGCTCCTTTTGTGTGTTACTAATTCCTAGTCTATAAATATAGACATATATATATACTTTTGGGTAATATGATTATTCATCTTTGTAGTTCAGCAAATTAATCTAAGTTTTCAGTTATTCTTGCATATATTCTTTCTTATTTTTTTTTATACATCGGTACTACTGTTTTTAGCGTTGATTACTTTCACATACAGAATCTTGTATTGATATGTTGTATTGCTATGCCAGCCTTTTAATTGCCTTTATTTCATTACAATATTTTCAAATAATATTCACGTTATGTATTTTCGATTAGGAGAATAGTGTTAATTGTATTTTGATTTTTTCGAGGGGATTATTACTTAAACACTTTAAGTCAGATTGTATTACATGTCCGAAGATATTCCACGCGGTAATCGTAAAGGTTCATATGTACTCAGGAAATTACCTAGAATCTCTTATCATAAATGGAACCAGCCTTCTAAAATGGCGACGTCACACAAAGTTGTTTTGACAGATTCTGGTGACACAGATGACCCACAGAAACCTTCTCACACGTTACCACACCCACACCCACCTTCCCCTCCACATCACAAAAACTCGGGACAATCAATTCCTTCACAAAAAACTGTTTTCGCACTAAAACAAGCTAGGGAACCACACGAGCTATTTGATGGTAAACTGTCAAATTCTGATCGGTGGATTAGAAATGCAGAGGGCAATGTTGAACATAATGGTGATTCAGGAGACAGAGCGCTTATATCGGCTGCTAAAAATCTCATTGATTTCCACCAGCCTAACAATTACGCTAGGGTTGTTTATGACTCAGATGACATTGGAAACTGTACATCTTGGGAGGAATTGAAAACGTTGTTTACATTAGGTTGTGAGGAATCATTCTCAGATAGTTTACTTCACATCCTTTAACGTGCTCTTAACACAACATACTTGGATGATACGTCAGTCCCTGATCACTGGAGTACCTTACATGGAAGAATGAGATTAGTTAGGCAGGATTATGAATCCTCATCATGCATATCGGCCATGATGAATCCTGAAACTCATGTGCAAACATTCATGCGTTTATTACACATAACCTTCATTCTCAAGGACCTGACCTTCAGACGTAAGACGACCGTTACTTAATGAGAACATCGACCCATCATTGTGGGTCACTAACGAAAGTATTGAATTACACTCAAAAGAAAGGTGGATATTATAACACCAAGACACTGGGGAGGGTGTCGGCTTCCCAAAGTGTGAGGAAACATTCTAGTGGTCAACACAATCATTCTTCTCACGGTCAAATACAGCGATTCAGTGATGACAAACACTCACATAAAGTGACGTGCTTCCGGTGTGGCCAACCAGGACATAAAGCGAATGTGTGTCCTTACACATGGGACTCATTCTCACGTGAGCCTCGACCAGAACAAACGCAGTCAACAACCCATGTCATCACAACCTCGGTCGTCACATTCTGCTGACCGAGTCATGATTTCCTGCACAGTCAGACGCCAGGCTGACCTTCACCCGCTCTCGCCCAACAACACCACACATGTGTTCATATCATAAGAACGCTAGACACACTTCAGCCCAGCCTCAGCTAGACACACTTCAGCCCAGCCTCAGCTAGACACACTTCAGCCCAGCCTCAGCTAGACACACTTCAGCCGACCCTCAACTAGACACACTTCAGCCCAGCCTCAGCTAGACACACTTCAGCCCAGTCTCAGGTAGACACACTTCAGCCCAGCCTCAGCTAGACACACTTCAGCCGAGCCTCAGCTAGACACACTTCAGCCGAGCCTCAGCTAGACAGACGTCATCTAACACAGGTTCATCATGTCATTATCAACAATGACAATCTCTCGCTCATAACAAGACTCCATCACATAAGGAACTCTTAAGACATTTTTGTTCTTCGCCATTTTCTCACATTACAAGTTTCGATTTAGTGGGTTCTTTCCAGGATAAGCCAATCACAATCTTTCCAGGATAAGCCAATCACAATCTTTCCAGGATAAGCCAATCACAATCTTTCCAGGATAAGCCAATCACAATCTTTCCAGGATAAGCCAATCACAATCTTTCTAGACAGCGGCACGGAAGCAGATGTCATTCATTATGATTTTATTCAACCATTAATGGGGTGCACTCAACTTGTTCAATGCTCGGACTTTTACCCATCCCTTCAAAGTATCTCAAATGAAAATCTCGACGTAAGGGGCACTATTAAAATGAACATTCGCATAGGCGACTCGGTCATTACCGTAACCCCTTACATTGTTCGTGGTGTAACTTTTCCTGCTAACTTGTTACTAGGACGCCACTCTATGTGTGGCACAACATGAGATCTGTCCTATTTATCATGAAAATGTTATTTGTGTTGATAATACGTTCCTGCCATTGTCAGAGAAGAGTTCTCACTCAGTCAGAGTCATTAATATATCTGCTCCCACGTAGGCCCTGCTTTACGGTACACAATACGCATCCTTTCTACTTGTCCACGTGATCATTGCCCTGGTAAACTGAAAACCAACATGACTCTGCATAGTAACACATTAACGAAGGTTCCTCTCTCACTTTCTCGAACATGAATGAATGATCATGAACTTAGACATATTCAGGGTCATCTCGCACTAAGAGTAGTTACTGAACCTTCATCACTAACTGTCACACGACTATCGATGGATGTCTCTATTCATGAGGGGCCAAGCTTGTGGAATTCTCCGTTTTGAAGTCCGGAATTCAAGACGAGGAGTTACATGAGTTTGATACCCGTCTAGTCTCACATTCCATTAACCCACCACCACCTACTCCTCCTACCCCTGACTCAGCAGTGCACGGCTTGAGTCAGTTCCCCACCATCACCCCTGACATGATATCCAAGGTAGGATTAACCAAGCATGTTGACCAGTTAACAGACTTACTTAACCAGTATAGGTCTACTATTGCCTTATCAGGAGAACCACTCGGTAGAACTCATTTGGATGTTCACACTATTAACTTAGAGAAAAACACACGTCCCACTGACGTCCCAGCCTATCGATTGCCACACGCGCACAGAGACATAGCAAACAAACTTGTTCAGGACATGTTGAAAGATAAGGTTATAGAGGAATCACGATCACCATGGAATTTACCACTTCTGATCGTTCCGAAAAAGGACGGAACTTTTAGACCAGTCATAGATTTTAGAAAAATTAACAAGGTCACTTTGAAAGATGGTTTCCCATTACCAGTGGTATCAGAGCTTCTTCATAGCCTCGGTAACAATAAGGTATTTTCAACTTTGGATTTATTGAGCGTATTTTGGCAGATTCCCTTGTCAGAGGAGAGCCGCCCCCTGACTGTGTTCAGTACGCCAGATGGTCATTGGCAGTTCATATGCATCATGGCCTTCGGTCTTCATTCCTCACCGGTGATCACCTTCTCAAGGTTAATGACTAACATTTGTCGTCACATGTTGGGCCAAGATGTATTGGTTTATCTTGATGATATAATTGTCATGTCTCCAGATATTGCTTCTCATTTCAAAAGTCATGAGAGAGTATTTCTACGACTTAAGGATGCAAACCTAAAGGCAGTTCATACTGACATCATGTAATCTTAGTCATCAGCCAATGCGTCTCTGCTAGTGTTCGAACTGGGAATATTGACCATACCATAGTAACTCTAGAACATACCATGGGACTAATCGCCCATGTTAGGGTTTCCTCGAGCCATATGAGTTACCGTAACCTAGAATGTTGACAGGTAATTTGCATATTATAAGAGAGTTGGGGGGGGAGTGACCGGTGTTCGGGTAGTAGTGATGTAGCCGGGGGTGGAGGGTTCAGAAGGTTCCAAGGGAAGTAGGTACAAAACACCAGTACTGTCAAGGCTGGTGTGTTTGTGTAAGTGTGTATGTGTGCGTGTGCATCTGTGCTTTGTGAGTGTGTGTAAGAATAAAGACATGGTGGTCATATATGTATAGTTAAGAGACGAGGTATCATAAGTGTAAAACTCTTGCCATAACACACAAATAGTAATTGTACATGGTGATCTCACATTCACACATATACAAGGGCTGCGTTACTCCAGCCACAGTGGTAAGCAGTACAAAATTTCTTTATGATATATTACTTTATCTGTTTACGCCCCTTCAGCTACATTCATAATCAAACAAACCAATAATTATTGTTATCATCATTATC